>NW_024061325.1:0-91253 GCF_016432855.1 Salvelinus namaycush | reverse complement strand
TGTGTCCTCGTGGTGGTTGAGTGTGTTTCTGTATGTGTACTGTGTGTGTGTACCTCGGGGTGGTTGAGTGTGTTTCTGTATGTGTACCTCAGGGTGGTTGAGTGTGTTTCTGTATGTGTACCTCGGGGTGGTTGAGTGTGTTTCTGTATGTGTACCGTGTGTGTGTACCTCGGGGTGGTTGAGTGTGTTTCTGTATGTGTACCTCAGGGTGGTTGAGTGTGTTTCTGTATGTGTACCGTGTGTGTGTACCTCGGGGTGGTTGAGTGTGTTTCTGTATGTGTACCTCAGGGTGGTTGAGTGTGTTTCTGTATGTGTACCTCAGGGTGGTTGAGTGTGTTTCTGTATGTGTACCTCAGGGTGGTTGAGTGTGTTTCTGTATGTGTACTGTGTGTGTGTACCTCGGGGTGGTTGAGTGTGTTTCTGTATGTGTACTGTGTATGTGTGTACCTCAGGGTGGTTGAG
This sequence comes from Salvelinus namaycush, assembly GCF_016432855.1. Lineage (NCBI taxonomy): Eukaryota > Metazoa > Chordata > Actinopteri > Salmoniformes > Salmonidae > Salvelinus > Salvelinus namaycush. The sequence continues at coordinate 90,791 of NW_024061325.1, read as the reverse complement.
TGTGTTTCTGTATGTGTACTGTGTGTGTGTGTACCTCGGGGTGGTTGAGTGTGTAGGGAGCAGGTAGACTCTTGGAGAAGGCTTCGCCGTCTCTGGCCAATCGGCAGCAGACAGCACGTGTCAGGTGGCCATGGCTGTACAGGTAGCCTGGAGGGACAAATATAAGAGACAAGAACAGGGGAAACAAAACAGAAGATCGAGAGGAAGGGGTGCGAGAGGAGTGGGGGGGGCGAGAGAGTGACAGGTAAAGAAAGAGGGAGAGAATGACAGAAGAGTGTGTGTGAGTCAGTGTATTTCCATGTTAACAAGGATGATCATTTACATCATAGTACTCTGACAAGGAGAGGTGAGTAACTTAAAGAGATGGATGTCTGAGGGGGTCAGCCAGGGACTGTCTGGGTGGATAGTTAGCTGGACATGACTCCTACAGTATAAGGACAGAGTCAGCCAGGGACTGTCTGGGTGGATAGTTAGCTGGACATGACTCCTACAGTATAAGGACAGAGTCAGCCAGGGACTGTCTGGGTGGATAGTTAGCTGGACATGACTCCTACAGTATAAGGACAGAGTCAGCCAGGGACTGTCTGGGTGGATAGTTAGCTGGACATGATTCCTACAGTATAAGGACAGTGTCAGCCAGGGACTGTCTGGGTGGATAGTTAGCTGGACATGATTCCTACAGTATAAGGACAGTGTCAGCCAGGGACTGTCTGGGTGGATAGTTAGCTGGACATGATTCCTACAGTATAAGGACAGAGTCAGCCAGGGACTGTCTGGGTGGATAGTTAGCTGGACATGATTCCTACAGTATAAGGACAGTGTCAGCCAGGGACTGTCTGGGTGGATAGTTAGCTGGACATGACTCCTACAGTATAAGGACAGAGTCAGCCAGGGACTGTCTGGGTGGATAGTTAGCTGGACATGACTCCTACAGTATAAGGACAGAGTCAGCCAGGGACTGTCTGGGTGGATAGTTAGCTGGACATGACTCCTACAGTATAAGGACAGAGTCAGCCAGGGACTGTCTGGGTGGATAGTTAGCTGGACATGATTCCTACAGTATAAGGACAGAGTCAGCCAGGGACTGTCTGGGTGGATAGTTAGCTGGACATGACTCCTACAGTATAAGGACAGTGTCAGCCAGGGACTGTCTGGGTGGATAGTTAGCTGGACATGATTCCTACAGTATAAGGACAGAGTCAGCCAGGGACTGTCTGGGTGGATAGTTAGCTGGACATGATTCCTACAGTATAAGGACAGTGTCAGCCAGGGACTGTCTGGGTGGATAGTTAGCTGGACATGATTCCTACAGTATAAGGACAGAGTCAGCCAGGGACTGTCTGGGTGGATAGTTAGCTGGACATGATTCCTACAGTATAAGGACAGAGTCAGCCAGGGACTGTCTGGGTGGATAGTTAGCTGGACATGATTCCTACAGTATAAGGACAGAGTCAGCCAGGGACTGTCTGGGTGGATAGTTAGCTGGACATGACTCCTACAGTATAAGGACAGAGTCAGCCAGGGACTGTCTGGGTGGATAGTTAGCTGGACATGATTCCTACAGTATAAGGACAGAGTCAGCCAGGGACTGTCTGGGTGGATAGTTAGCTGGACATGATTCCTACAGTATAAGGACAGTGTCAGCCAGGGACTGTCTGGGTGGATAGTTAGCTGGACATGATTCCTACAGTATAAGGACAGAGTCAGCCAGGGACTGTCTGGGTGGATAGTTAGCTGGACATGATTCCTACAGTATAAGGACAGTGTCAGCCAGGGACTGTCTGGGTGGATAGTTAGCTGGACATGACTCCTACAGTATAAGGACAGAGTCAGCCAGGGACTGTCTGGGTGGATAGTTAGCTGGACATGATTCCTACAGTATAAGGACAGTGTCAGCCAGGGACTGTCTGGGTGGATAGTTAGCTGGACATGATTCCTACAGTATAAGGACAGTGTCAGCCAGGGACTGTCTGGGTGGATAGTTAGCTGGACATGACTCCTACAGTATAAGGACAGAGTCAGCCAGGGACTGTCTGGGTGGATAGTTAGCTGGACATGACTCCTACAGTATAAGGACAGAGTCAGCCAGGGACTGTCTGGGTGGATAGTTAGCTGGACATGACTCCTACAGTATAAGGACAGTGTCAGCCAGGGACTGTCTGGGTGGATAGTTAGCTGGACATGACTCCTACAGTATAAGGACAGTGTCAGCCAGGGACTGTCTGGGTGGATAGTTAGCTGGACATGACTCCTACAGTATAAGGACAGTGTCAGCCAGGGACTGTCTGGGTGGATAGTTAGCTGGACATGATTCCTACAGTATAAGGACAGTGTCAGCCAGGGACTGTCTGGGTGGATAGTTAGCTGGACATGATTCCTACAGTATAAGGACAGAGTCAGCCAGGGACTGTCTGGGTGGATAGTTAGCTGGACATGATTCCTACAGTACAAGGACAGTGTCAGCCAGGGACTGTCTGGGTGGATAGTTAGCTGGACATGACTCCTACAGTATAAGGACAGTGTCAGCCAGGGACTGTCTGGGTGGATAGTTAGCTGGACATGACTCCTACAGTATAAGGACAGTGTCAGCCAGGGACTGTCTGGGTGGATAGTTAGCTGGACATGACTCCTACAGTATAAGGACAGAGTCAGCCAGGGACTGTCTGGGTGGATAGTTAGCTGGACATGACTCCTACAGTATAAGGACAGAGTCAGCCAGGGACTGTCTGGGTGGATAGTTAGCTGGACATGACTCCTACAGTATAAGGACAGTGTAGTTTGGGATTGAGATCTGTGGTCTACTTATGAGTCGAGTTTGTTAAACATGACCGAAGCCAACGGTGACCGTTGACCCCCCTCTCCCTTTACTCCCACACTCAATCTATCCTCCCTCACTCTTTTTCAAATCAAACCTCCCTCAAATGTTAACTGTCCCCTCCCTCATCTCTCCTTCCACCAATTGTTCCCTCCTCCCCTCCCTCCTCACCCAAGGTGATTGAAGCCAGGTAGATAGGATGGAGAAAGTTGGAGAGCAGGGCTCCCTGCAGACCCAGGACGTTCCAGCGAAGGATCTTGTCGCTGCAGCTCATGGTCCTCAGACGCTCGCCGTGCTGGATGCCGTCCCAGGTGGGCACGATGGTCGATGACTCTACCGGGATGGTGCCCTCACCTACACATGGCACAGACACCCTTGAGGCATACTTTTGACTCCAAAGACAAAGCCGTGCAGTTTGAGGAATAGGGTGTATGAGAGCCAGTGGTCAAAGTGATGGTTGTACACTAGAAGCACACAGTCCAGGCTCTAGATTGGAACATTCAAATCCATTGGGATATTTGTGCTTTCTAGCAGGTGTGTTTGTGGCAGCAGCAGCAGATGTGTGAATGTGTAGTCCTGCTCTGTTTGGCCTGCAGAGAGGGGAGTTAAGCAACATGGTGGCTCTATGTGCTTGTCCTCAGTAACAGAGGGGATCCTCATGGAACGGTCCTGCAGATGGCATCTGGCTGTAACTCACCATTCTCCACCTTGGTGCGCAGCTTGCCCTGCTTGGCGTTCTCAAACAGGGGCTGGTGGCCCTGGCCGTCCCCCGCGTCCTCGCTGCACGACTTATCAAACAACGCCCCGTCTCCGCACGGAGCAGTACTGGAGGAGAGGTAGAGCGAGAGGGGGAGAAGTAGAGCGAGAGGGGGGGGGAAGAGGTAGAGCGAGAGGGGGGGGGAAGAGGTAGAGCGAGAGGGGGGGGGAAGAGGTAGAGCGAGAGGGGGGGGGAAGAGGTAGAGCGAGAGGGGGGGGGGGGAGGTAGAGCGAGAGGGGGGGGAGAGGTAGAGCGAGAGGTGGGGGAAAGGTAGAGCGAGAGGTGGGGGAAAGGTAGAGCGAGAGGGGGGGGGGAAAGGTAGAGCGAGAGGGGGGGGGGGAAAGGTTGAGCGAGGGGGGGGGGGAAGAGGTAGAGCGAGAGGGGGGGAAGAGGTAGAGCGAGAGGGGGGGAAAAGGTAGAGCGAGAGGGGGGGAAAGGTAGAGCGAGAGGGGGGGAAAAGGTAGAGCGAGAGGGGGGGAAAAGGTAGAGCGAGAGGGGGGGAAAAGGTAGAGCGAGAGGGGGGGAAAAGGTAGAGCGAGAGGGGGGGAAAGGTAGAGCGAGAGGGGGGGGAAAGGTAGAGCGAGAGGGGGGGGGAAAGGTAGAGCGAGAGGGGGGGGAAAGGTAGAGCGAGAGGGGGGAAGAAGTAGAGCGAGAGGGGGGAAGAGGTAGAGTGAGAACGAGGTAGAGCGCGAGACCGGTGTAGAGAGAGAGAGCGGTGTAGAGAGAGAGAGCGAGAGAGCAGTGTAGAGAGAGAGAGCGAGAGAGCAGTGTAGAGAGAGAGAGCGAGAGAGCAGTGTAGAGAGAGAGAGCGAGAGAGCAGTGTAGAGAGAGAGAGCGAGAGAGCAGTGTAGAGAGAGAGCGAGAGAGCAGTGTAGAGAGAGAGCGAGAGAGCAGTGTAGAGAGAGAGCGAGAGAGCAGTGTAGAGAGAGAGCGAGAGAGCAGTGTAGAGAGAGAGCGAGAGAGCAGTGTAGAGAGAGAGCGAGAGAGCAGTGTAGAGAGAGAGCGAGAGAGCAGTGTAGAGAGAGAGCGAGAGAGAGGTAGAGCGCGAGAGAGGTAGAGCGCGAGAGAGGTAGAGCGCGAGAGAGGTAGAGCGCGAGAGAGGTAGAGCGCGAGAGAGGTAGAGCGCGAGAGAGGTAGAGCGCGAGAGAGGTAGAGCGCGAGAGAGGTAGAGCGCGAGAGAGGTAGAGCGCGAGAGAGGTAGAGCGCGAGAGAGGTAGAGCGCGAGAGAGAGAGGTAGAGAGAGAGAGCGAGAGAGCGAGAGAGAGGTAGAGAGAGAGATATATATATACATGTGTGTGGATAGGAGCAGTTCATTAACTAGAAGTATCTTTCAGGGTTTTTCTGGATCAAAATGAGGCTTAGGTGGTGGGCGTGGCCAACGGCGGGGTCGCCAACTAATTTTTAGAGGCCCCCCTGTTTGCCAGTGACAAAATTTTCAATTCTACACATTTTTTCATGGCTTATTTGAACTGAGGGACTCAAACGTTATAACAAAATCAATGTGGCCCCATGCCACAACAAAAATCCTCCTGAGTACATCATTTGGGGAATTTTGTATTCCCTCTGACTGTCTAGCTGTTATTTGGGTCATTGTTAGTTCTCAAAGAAGATCTTATTATAGAACATATAGCGCCATTATCTTTTCTACATACTTTATATCTGGTTTTAGTCTTAAGTTTACACCGACAACATTTTTCCACCCAGGAAATCATTATCTAAACATATTTTATTTTATTTTACTGTTTTGACATACGTGGCCCGAAAACACTTAAGCAGCCCGCCCAAGACTTTTCTATGCAGAAAAAAAACGCTTGCTTCTCAAACTCCTAGAACAACGTGTGTGTGGGGGTGGGTTGGTGGCCCAGTTGAGTTCCAGGGCACAGAAGGAAAGGGGAGAGAAGACAGTAGGTGGAGAAGAATGAGCCATGGGTTGAAGGGTCAAACAGCGAGGAAGAGACATCTTCCGTAGGCCCACCTGATATAGAGGTGGAAGGTGGTGTCAGGTTTGATCCGGAGCTTGTTCTCCTCAGCTGGCTCAAATATGCTGTCCTCTGATCCTTCACAGTGCTTCAGCAACTCAGCATACAGAAACCTGGAGAGAGAGGGGGTGACATGAAAGGTAGAATCCACATTTGAGTGATTCAGATCAGTGAAAGTGTCCAGGATCCAACACACAGATAAAGGGAGACTGATGGAGAAACAGAGGATCTGGTAAGTGGCATTAATACACTACAACTAACCAAATGGACTCCACAGACACATTAACACACATCATAGTCTGTAATGACTTCACAGCTGACATATGACACCCTGTAGAGAGAGGGAGGTTTCAGAAAGGCAGGGAGAGTAGCTATAAAGGAATCAAAATGAAGAGCAAAGGAGGAAGGGGGAAAAGAGTGGTTATATAAAAGGACAGAATGGAAGATGAATGAGCAGCAGTAACTTCCTACCTGATAAATCCTCTCCTGGAGATGATTTCTGCGTGGCAGTCATTAACGGTGTCCCCTTTAAGACTCAGCTCCTCCCCTTTAACACAGCGATTTCCTGAGGAGAAAAACAAACAAAAATACATTTATTTAATCTCAAAAGGTTGAGACAAAAATCATTCCAAAAGGCTTGTTATTTTCTCTCGCGTACACACACACGGCAGGTACCTGTTCCCAGGCTGACCACGGTCCCCAGCCCTTCCCCCCTCTTCATGACAACGGTGGCGAGGATCTTCCTTCCCAGAAGACTGTGCTGTATGCGTGTGGTGAGGGCGTTGAAGCGCTGGTGACTCAACATGGCGATCTGGTCATGGATTGTCCCACCACTCAGTGGCAGCTAGAGACAGAAACAATAACAGGTTATGGACGGCCCACCAGTCACAGAAGTAGGTTCTAGCAGAATCACATTATTAACAGTGTATTCATAGTATAGCAGGCATTCAACTTTTTCAGCTCGAGACCCAATGAGAAAATCACTGTCCTCCCGTGACCCAAAATAATCTCCCAGCAACCCAAATGAAGAGGAAATAGTGTGTGATTCTAGCATTCTCCTCACTCCCGACCCACCTCTAACACACCCAAAGCCCAGTGTGGGTCCTGACCCAGAGTTTTAAAAAGTACTATAGTAATAGAGGTAAATTGACCTCGGCAGGGGTCAGTTCCCCGGTGCGGGCAGCCTTCTCTGCCTCTCCAATCAGAACCCTCAGAGCTGCATCAGCTGCTTCCTGTTTCCCTTGCTTCTTATTGGAAGCACAGACAGGAGGGAACCAGCGGCCCCCTAGCTTAGCCTGGTAGGTAAACCTGAGAGAGAAGAGTTAAACATCCATGTTTGCACAGCCGCGTTTTACAATATTCAACCGTTAGCTTTCATAGTGTTATATATGTCACAATGGACCGCCAGACTACCGCAGCTCTGCAGCTGTGGACTCTGAATGACCCTTTAGAGTGTGTATGTTAGTGTATGTGGGCAAGAATGTGTGTACTGACTTGGGCTCGTGCGGTGGTCCTGACTGCCCGACCAGTCGTATCTCTGCAGCGAAGCCCCTGGCCCGGGCGTACTCCAGCAGGCCTGACACGGCGTTGTTGTTTAGGTGGCTGATGAGGTCACCAACCCCCGCCTCGTGGGCAGAACGCAGCTCCTCCTCTGTCAGCGGGGGCAGGGAGGGGCAAGCGGGCATGAAGCCCCCTTCATCACCAGACAGACACAGGGGAAACTGGGGCTGGAGAGGACGGGGTAATGGAGAGCGAGGGAGAAGAGAGATAAGGCAGTGAAAAGATGGAGGAGAGGAGGTGGGAAGAGTGATCTTAGTGTTCGGAGGATCTTTTCTTAGAATCACGGACTGGAGGCACAATGAGAGAAGGCCACATGCCTGTCTTATGACATTCTGCCAGTCCATAGCTAAACAGCTAGCTAGCTTGTCAAGCCTAAATCCTAAATAGATGGGGTAGTGTTTTTTTCAGGGACCCATCCATTTAGTTTAAACGTCTTTCATTCCCATGTTTGAGTCCTTTACTCACCTTGTTGAGCTGCAGTCTCCCGTCGCCCATTAACTCCTTGACTGCCTCCTCTGCAGCCAGCTGCCTGGCAGCCTTCTTACTGGGTGCTGAGCTCTCAGCACACAGGCTTTCCCCTATCTTCACCCTGAACATGAACCTGAGGAGGAGGGAGCAGAGACTAACTTATACATCCTAAACATACATCGGTGAGAGGTAAGAGGACATTCCTGTCTAACCACATGGGGGCATCAGAGTAGAGCTGTGAATCTGCTTCACAGAGACTACAGCACTCAGGAAGAGGAGGGAAAGAGAGGGACAAAGATGGTCACACTTCCCAGTATCAGATTACTGCGGGACAGTACTGTAGGTGCCTAGGGGAAGGTTATATGCAGAGAGAGACAGAGGTGCTGCTGTATCATCCAGTCAGCAGACTGCTGCAGTATGAAAGTCATCCAGGACATACAGAACTGCTCCCGAGGGAGAGAGGTGAGGGCAGGCCCACCTTCCTAATGATTCATTTATGTATAGAAGAGAGAACCAGGGAGAGAAAAATGAGAAGCAGGGTTGGGCTCAATTCGAATTGAAGTCACTCAATTCAGGAAGTGATTTGAATTTAAATTCAAAAATGGAAAAACGTGAAATAAATAGCTTCTCCTTTTCAGTTTATAGAGAAATCATTGGAAATGGATGCTATTTTTTCAATTATTGAATTGGAATGTCAGTTTATTTCCTAAATTGACTGACTTCATTTCGAATTGACCCCATCCCTGATGAGAAGGATGTAGACAGATGGATACCGTGGGTCGTGAGGTGGGCCCTCCTGTCCAGTGTTGATGAACTCGATGGGGTTTCCAGTGCGCTGACTGTACTCCATCAGCATGGACACGGGGTTCTTACCCCCCGGCAGGGAACGGGACAGGGCCTGGGGCGGACCCTCCACTACCTCCTGACAGAGAGGGAGAGCAAGAGGGAGAGCGAGACAGCGAGGGAGGGAGAGAGCAGAGAGTTATAAAAGGATTGAAAAAGAGACATAAATCTTTGCCCTTTAGAACACAATCAACCACAACAGAGCACATTGATTATTACTAACCACACACACACAAACACACTTCAGACTTACAGGGACGTCAGAGGTGGGGTCCATGGCCTGGTCCACCCCTGCAGTGAGCCCCTCCTCAGCCCCTCCCCCCTCTATCTCACGCAGCAGAATCCTCAGGGTTGCTGCGGCAGCATCTTTCTTAGCCACCTTTTTATTAGATGCCTCAGCAACAGGAAACAACCTGCCGTCCAGCATGACCTGCATACGGAATCTGAGAGGGAGAAAAATACAAGGGAGTGAGGTAGCGAGAAAGAGCAGGGACAACACATTTTTTGATATTTCTTCGTCACACTTTCTCATGCAATTTTTTTCATGAATTTGCTAAATCAATCAGCTAGTTTCCTCTTAGACATACCAGCAACGGCCAACCATGATTGGTTGGGAACATTATGACATCACTGACCTGGGGTCATGTGAGGGCCCTGATTGGTCGAGGAGCAGGAACTCGCAATTGTGTCCCTGGTACTGGGCAAACTCCATCAGGCCGCTGACGGGGTTCTTGGCCCTCACCTCCTGGAGTTTGGCACGGAGGTTCTGAGGTGGGGGCGCTGCCAGGGAGACTGCTACTGTCCCCCCTCCATCCCGGCTGATGGCGTTGAGGAATTCGGGGATATCGTCGGTCGCCCACTGCCCTCCGTTCGACTCATCCTCCTGATAGAGGGATGAAGAGGAGGAAGTAGGTGAGGAAAGAAAGAAGTGGAGCAGAAGTTGGAGGGTCAGTGGGATCGGTGTCAGGCGGGGTGAAGGGCTCCAGACCTGGCATTCTCAGCTCGGAATCTAGAGCTATGTTCACCCCTCAATGTTACAACCAACATTATGTTACTAGGGTAACTGCCACACTCATCCTCCCCTTCCAACTCTTCGTAGGAGACGGGCTCCAAGTGAGGGAGGGGGTCTCCCAAATTCAGGAAGATGTCCATGAATTCCCCAACCCCACCCCCCCCTCGCTGTGTGAGAGTGTCCACCTACCGCCTCAGCGTTGGCCTCTAGACACTCCAATCCGGGTGGCACCGCCTGGAATCCGGACCCCATTCCTTCGACCTTTGCAGGGGCGCTGCGCTCGGCCTTGAGGCTCCTCTCCATCCTCTCCCTGCGATGGACAGATAGCTCCCAGATGTGAGGGGTCACCTCTGCGTTGCGGCTCACGTCGCCCTGCTTCTCCATGGCGTACAGGGTGGGGTTGACCTGCTTGGCGCCCCTCAGGCCCAGGTTCTTGGAGATCACCAGGGCCGTGGCCTCCCCTGCCTCCAGCAGATACTGCAGGATCAACTCCTTCTGATTACTGCCGCAGTCCGCCATGGCGCTCTCGTCAAGGTCTAGGTCAAGCTCTTCGTTACTGCTGCTGTTGATACTGGGTTGTTGGGTTTGGGACTGGGAATGTTGCCGATATGACTCAGATGATTCTGAGGAAGAGGAGTGTGAATCGGATTCTACGTAGTAATCTTCTTCTTTGTCGCCCTCAGGACCCTTCGCTTCAATTTGCTGGATCTCAGCCTCGATGACCACGTCCTCCTCCTTCACAGACAGGAAGTGAGAGCAATCTTCTTCTGAAGGCCTTTCCTGTGACTCCACAGAATGTTCCCTCGGTTGGGAACGTGGGCTTTCCGGATCAGAATCTCTACTTTCCGGTTCTTCCTGTGGTTCTACGTAGACAGTCCACTCTGGAGGACTTTCACCGTGTTTTGAAGCTTTCTTATCACGCTCGAGACCGTAAAGGGCCTGGTTGATAAACTTTTTGGGGCACCGCAGCGTTTTGGCCAAACACTTTGCTTGTAGCTTCTCACCGGGGTTCAAATCTGCCAAGGCTTGCAAAACTTGCTCTCGGATGTCGGGTGGCTGAAACGTAGGGGCACTCTTGTTGTTTGAATTATTACTACTACAGACAGAAGCTTTGTCAAAGCTGTCGCCTCTGTCAACTCTTCCTCTGTAGGACCTCTCTCTGTCTAAGGATAAACTCTGAAAGCCTTCTGAGAATGACGGCCCGTCAGCACAGTCTGCATGAAGGCTCCACTGTCTGTTGAAGCCTTGCTTTTGGGTTGAAGTCTGCTTCTGGTTCCAGAATCTAGGGCCGGTTGGTCCTCTAGGGGGTCCTTGACTGGGTGGGTACCCGAAGTCCCTACCGTTCCCTCTGCCTCGCTCGCTGCTGTATCCCCCTCTCCCCCTAGAGCTGTTTTGGGAGTATCTGCTGTACCCTGCCTGGGCCTGGTTTGATTCGTTATAGAGTCCGTTCGGTCCCCCTCGACCCAAGCTCTGCGCCCCTCTGGGGCTCACCCTAAACTGGGGAGCCTCAGTGTTCTGTCCCCTCAGGAAGTGGACCTGCTGCTGCCTGAAGGAGTTAGGACCACTGGGACAAGAGCTCTGCTGACTCAGGGCTGGGCTGTGACCGGGTGGGGGAGGGGCGGAGGGGTAGAGAGGCTGAGAGTGGGCACTGGGTGGTACTAGAGGGGGGACTGGGCCTAGGTATGAATGGACGTTTGGGTGTGGGGCCTGTTGCGGAGGGGCTCTGGGGTGAAATCCCAGGGGTCCAGCTCTGTAGTATTGTTGCTTAGCCTGCAGTTGGGGAAGAGGGGGTCGGTGGTAATGCTCTATGGGGGGCCCTCCTCGTCCTCTGCTCATAGCGCAGGGGGCAGGTTGAGGGGGGACCAGGGCCGCCTGTTACGCAGCAGATAGGAGGATGCGTCTCTGTGTTGGATACTGATGCAACACAGCCTGGCAGAATAGCCGGGTGGGCGATGATCGCAAAGTGGCAGTCAGCACCTGAGAGAGAGGACGAGATGGGTGTGAGCGAAAGCAAAAGTGACTGAGTGGGTGAGGAAAAGAGCCATGAAATAAAAAATAGAGCCAAATATAAAGCAATATGAAGAAGAAACTAGGGACATAAGACTGGTCAAAATCTTGTGGAAAATCCTGATGGAAATGGTAAAAGGGCGGGAGAAAAACACAGAAAGAGTAGATCAAGGGCTTATGACAAATAATATATATATATATATATATATATATATATATATATATATATATATATGTTTTTACACACTACACAGTCTCCATCCTGTCACATGCTGTTGGACCCAATTGGTCGCAGCGAGATCCATGTATAAAAGGTCAGAAATGTATAATTCATGGTTGTGGCTTAAGTGTTGTATTTGTGGTTTAAGGATGATTTGCAGCTTCACATAGGAAGGGAAAGTGAAAGGCAGAAGGAAAGAAAAGATTCAAGTTGGTCAGTGAAGGACAGGAGTTGCTCCACTAACTTTTGACAGACTAAACACACAGCAAATAAGTAATAGATGTTGAACCTGATAAAAGGTTGGCTATAGAACACACATTGGAGAGGAAAAGGAGTAACGCTCGCTCACCATTAAAAATAAGTTGTTTTTTTAGACAAGTTTAAAAGATTGACGTTTCAGCCTTCAATGGCCTTCTTGAGAATAATCACATCGGGAATGGACAAGTTTGTGTAGGGCATGGGGAAGACAATTAGGGGAAAACTCTTCAGCTGGTGGTGCTAATGAGAGTCCAATGATGTCTACACAGGTTGCACCTCTAATCACGTTGGTTGAGCACAGACTTCTTGCCATAGAACATACAGGAATATTTTAAATACCTTTTCATATTATGGGCACCTTCTAGTACAGCAAACCTGACATTCAATAAAAAAACATTCATTTGCTGATTATTTTCTCTGCTAAAGTATTTAATACGCACTAGTAATTTCATGCCAATTACATATAAATCTGTAGGGCATAGAATATGATGGGGGGGTATTTTTAATGAAAATGCCATACCACAAAGCTTCTTCCCTGCACTCAATGATATCTGTCACTGACCACAGGAAGACACTCAACCCTGCTCCTCAGATTTCAGCCCTGCCAGGCATGGTGCTAGTCAACATAAACTTGTCTGTCATGCTGCTCCCGAAACGATTGCTATGAATGCCACCATATTAATAATAATATAACGACGAGCGGGAGCGAGTTATTTCACGGCAATGTTAACGGACAGCAGCAGCAGCACTGGGTCCGGTGCCCCCGGGTCAAAGTGGGATCTGGCGGACCCTAATGCAAGCCGGCAACTGACGCCAAAATAACAACCCAGCATGGCTCAATTCAGTTGCCTCTGCTGCTTCCATGGGCAATATGAATATTCAGAGCTGCGCATTAAATATTAGTACGTCTTTCGCCCATGGACCAGACAGTTTGGCCTTGTTTTCGGTATGTTCCCGTTCCTGGATTATTGATGAGTCATTTCTATTTGAATTACAGAATTGGGGTATACACCCTGGTCAAAGTGTTATAAATCAAGTTCATGCTTAGTGGGTTGCATAAACGACTCCATGACAGTAGAAAGACATTAACTAATTCAATGAACGTACCTGAAAGTTCGAGGGATAAAACACAGATTTACCACCTCACCACCTGGCCTGAAGGCGGCTGAAAGGCGAGTAGGTTTCAGTCACTTTTGAATGGCAGAGAGATCTTGAGGTCTGCGCGCGTGCTACCGGGGTCAGAAGTTGACTACACTTCAAACAGTCTAGAGATAAACAGTTACGTTCTATCAAAATACAACGAAAGTAATTCAACTAGTTGGCTATATTTCTCAAAATTCTATGTATTTTACCATCCCCCCAAAAACGTTTTTGTTGTTGTTGTTTTACATACCGCACGAGCGCTTCTCAATTTCAAAGGGACATCTAGTACCTACCATTCAAGATACTTATACCAGACGTTACAATGTGAAATTATGGATAGGCCTATTATAAACGCATAGAAAGTCTGCATTTACAGTTTCTTAACACGAGAAACAGCACGAAGGGACAGAATAGTTTCGTTTTCCTTTCTCTAGACATGCTCTGTAGCCAGTCTGGGTGAGTCACGTGATGCAATAGTTTATCATAGGTTTCACTAGCTAGAGTAAGAATGTAGCCAAAACTGGTGCAAGATCAAGGTACCAAGGCCTAGGCTGTTTGAATACTTGGATGTACATCACATTTATTTTTATCACAACATGTGGATTTTATAATATAATTATGTCAAATTATTAAAAAAGATTCGGTCCTTGTCATGTGAATGAAAGTGTGCCGTAGTGTTCTGTCAAACAGGATGTATTTCTTGTTAGAGGATACAGTATATTGATTGAAATGCGAAGGCAATCGTTATTTCTATTTATTATCCAGTAAGCCAATATTTATTATAAAATGCATCACCTCTAGACAGACAATTACAATTACATTTTAGAAAATATCAATCTGGACAAGAAAGCCTTCAGAAATGATGCCTATATATGCATAGGCTAACTCCAAAACATTCAACCCCCCTCCCTAAAAAAAGGTAACAAAATATGATAATTCAAGATCGCCTCTTAGTTGTCATGTCTCACAGCTGCTGTTGCGTGAAACTATTGTTGTGACAAAAACACAACCAGAACAGTTTAATTGAGCAAGCAGCAGCTGCCGGATATAGCTCGTGGCCACTGTACCCAGACATTGGTGCTTTCAAGACAACTGGAAACTCAGGGGTAAAAAAACGAGGTCAAATAATGACGTCAGTAATCTTGAGGTCGGAGCTCTAGAATGATGCCCGTGTTTCCGACTTGGATGACCGTTCAAAACTATTTTTTCCTAGTCGGAGCTCGTTTTTTCCCCGAGTTCCCAGTTGTCTCTGAACGCACTGAGGTATGAGATTTCAGAGTTCCCAGTTATGAACGCAGCATCAAACCCAATTCCATCACGGAGGGATACGCATGCATGCATTCAATGGTCAATCAAACACAGCCACGCGAGAGCATGTCTGTTAATTATCTCTGGCGCGGTTGAAAATGTTTATAAAACTTAACTAATAATCACTGCTGCCATCAGCTTGAGTGTAGAACTAAGGACGCCCCTGAATAACCTTCCCATGTTTATTTTTTCTATGGGATAGTTCTGATGTACACAATTTTCAATCTCCCCAGTCAAAGTGAACCCCGCACAACTAGTTAGCTAGGAGGACAGTAGGAGGATCAACTATCAGTGTGCAATTTCATCCCGCCTCCGACCCCCAACGATGTCTGTCGCTGGATGGACATAGGATCCAATTGGTCATTTTACAGCCGTTTTTCAGTAAATCCCCCTTTATCCTCAATTCCCTTCTTACTGTCGCTCTCACACAGGCGTTTATCCCCTGACTGAAGTCCTCCATGAATATAACCTGAAATTAGCTAAGCTATCCTGGTTAACTGACACTACACATTGAATACCCTGGTAAATATTTAATTTCTCTCAGCAACCCGCCGCAGAGATCAACTCAACTGCCATCATTGAATGGATGGTTGTCGTTTGGACTGCGCACGCATGTTCCGAACAAGATATTGCGCAGATGGAGGCTCCAAGCGGGTTCACTAGCTAGGTAACGTAGAACCGCGGTTGTGTATCGCAAATAACATGCACAACTGTCGATTTGTTCCAGAAACACTTTCCCAATCAACTCCCAAGTGTAAACAACTATGCAACGCGACGTCAAATGCAGTGAAAATAATGACAATTATGCATAGCGCGGATTGACTAGTTAGCTACATAGGTGGCTAGCTAACGTTAGCATTGATTGAGCATCACTGCGGCACAAGCGTGCAAACAACCATAGTCGCATTTGTAAGCGATGCAGTTAGCGCGAAACCAAATATAGATCTCAATTGAACTAACACGAAAGGTAAAAATAGAGTTCAAAATGTAATTAATTTACCTGGGTTTGCGATTGAAGCTTTGTATCAGTCCGAGTTCCTGCTTGATAGCGACAGTGTCGACAAAGAAACAACGGGGTTAGGGGGGCGCATGATGACATCACTAGTTTGCGACAGTTTACCTGGCGCATTTGGAGTGACGCCGCCCGTTTTACTGCAGAGTGCGGTCCCCCCCAAAAAGAACATCAGACAAGGTGGATACCTTTGCTGCGGCAGATCGATTGGATTCATTTAGGCAGGTGAATAGGACATGGTAGAATAGCAGTACCTCCAAGCCACTGCTATTGCATTCCCTTGTTTAGGATTGGGACTGGATTAATCAGGTCTCAAATAAAAAAATCTATCAAATGTAATATATGTATGCTACAGAACCTTCCACAAATCCATTTGCCACAAACACGGCCTAGTGGGCATGAACCCTGCAAAGAGCTAGTACATCTGATAAGGATTTACTTTCTATAAGAAACCTTGAGAGGAACCAGACTCAAGACCCAAAGCATGGCTGGCTGGATAGAGGTGAGAGAAGGCGGTAGAGAAAAAAGGCCCCATATATTGCAGGGGGAATCCAACAAAATACAAACATGAGGCCTGTATCTTGTAATGAACACGTTAGTGAACTATTTACAGCATGATACACGGAGGCTGTGGGAGCAGATCAGCACATCACATCACAGCCTACTGCAGTGCCTGGACGCTCACCAACCCATAGAGCTATAGGCTGCTATACTATCCACCAATCAATGGGTCAGACTGGATCCATGTTCAAACTTTCCTGCAAATTGCACTTATTACATCCCCCAGTAGGTGTCAGCACCACGCCATTTAGTATCAGAATCACCTTTATTCGCCAAGTACATTTACTCATAACTGGAATTTGATTTAGTGAGAATGTGCTGCCAGCAATAGACAATATAGAAACAGAACACAGACAAAAGTCCACATAGACGTCATACAAAAAACACATCGTAAGTCGCTGTGGATAAGAGCATCTGCTAAATGACTAAATGTAAATGTAAAAAACATGAAACATAAACTCAGGTCCTCTGTCCTGCTCAAAGTCACAGCGGATCAAACTGAAATACATCACTGTAATGTCCAGTAGGCTACAGTCAGTGCATCATATTATCATAAGTCTTTCAGTCAAGTATAGAAACAAATGGGCATTTTCAAACAAACCCAAACTCTACCGCTAGAAACATGCCTACTGGAGGTTTGGTAATGGACAATCCAGTTGTTGTTTGGTGCTTGTTCATGATATAACTACTGTATATATGCATGTGTTTTGTGATACTGGTTGAGTTATATATTAACAAACTGAGTCTCTAGCAGGTGTGTTGGATATTGGTAGTTGGTATAATGAGATTCTAAAGTAGAAGCTATGGTTCAGTATACAGCTTACGTTCAAAGTGTCACTTCCTTACTGTAATTAGAAGTTCTTTTTTATTTATTTGTTTTTACCCCTTTTTCGTGGTATCCAATTGGTAGTTACGGACTCGGGAGAGACGAAGGTGGAGAGTCATGCGTCCTCCGAAACACAACCCAGCAGCCGCTCTGCTTCTTGACTCAATGCCCGCTTAACCCGGGGGCCAGCCGCACAAATGTGTGGGAGGAAACACCATACACCTGGCAACTGTGTCAGCGTGCATTGCGCCTGACCCGCCACAGGAGTCGCTAGAGCGCGATGGGACAAGAACATCCCTGCAGGACAAACCCTCCCCTAACCCGGACGACACTGGGCCAATTGTGCGCCGCCCCATGGGTCTCCCAGTCGCGGCCGACTGCGACAGAGCCTGGACTCGAACCAGGATCTCTAGTGGCACAGCGCCTTAGACAACAGTAATTATAAGTTATAATGTGTGAGAGAGAGGTAGTGTTGTGCCAACCTTCATCAGAGCAGTGTTCAATACTGCTGCCTTAGTTTTTTGGCCCTCTCTCTTTTCCCACCATCCTTCACTAACTATTTTCTATATGTTACTTTTTAATCCCCCTCTCCCCGCTCATGCTAGCCTCCACACTTCATTGCTCCCCTTCTCAATGGAAACTGAAGACGATGTGAAATAGGGGAGGGGGAAGGAGAGAGGGATAGAGACAGAGAAAGTGAGACGAGTCAAAAGACAGGGAGAAAGGTGGGTGTAAAGAGAGTGAGATGGGTAGTGTATTGGGAATGGGCAATTCCATGGTAACGGGCTACGATTCTTTCACTTAAAATGTATGCCAAACAAATAAAATGTTTTAAAAGTTGAACCAACTATATGCATAAGGACCACTTTTAACAATTTACACTGAACATTTTACAAAAACACATTTGTTGGAAGAACTGTGCAGATGCAAAGTTTGGTAACAGAATTTAGGTAAATCCATTTTTTTATGTGACCACGTTTTCCACAAACTCTTAATTATTTGCTCCGAATTAAGATTGAAAGACGTCTGCAGATAAAATGGGGTGTCAGCTATGACATGGCACCTTGAGTTTGAAAACATCTATTTAGGTTATTAAACAACAGTAAGTGAAGTGGATGTACACACAGTAACAGAATTGCAGTAACAGAATTTCATATTGGGTCCGTGATCTGAACTACACAGAAATTAATAAACCAAATCAAATTGTATTTGTCACATGCACCGAATACAACAGGTATAGATAGACCTTGCCTTGAAATGCTTGCTTATGAGCCCTTCCCAACAATGCAGAGTAAAAAATAAACATTTATTAAAACCCAAGGGGAATAAAATACGCAAGAATGAAGTTATATACAGGGAGTACCAGTACCAGATCACTGTGGAGTTATATACAGGGAGTACCAGTACCAGATCACTGTGGAGTTATATACAGGGACCAGTACCAGATCACTGTGGAGTTATATACAGGGAGTACCAGTACCAGATCAATGTGGAGCTATATACAGGGAGTACCAGTACCAGATCACTGTGGAGTTATATACAGGGAGTACCAGTACCAGATCACTGTGGAGCTATATACAGGGAGTACCAGTACCAGATCACTGTGGAGTTATATACAGGGAGTACCAGTACCAGATCAATGTGTCGCTATATACAGGGAGTACCAGTACCAGATCACTGTGGAGTTATATACAGGGAGTACCAGTACCAGATCACTGTGGAGCTATATACAGGGAGTACCAGTACCAGATCACTGTGGAGCTATATACAGGGAGTACCAGTACCAGATCACTGTGGAGCTATATACAGGGAGTACCAGTACCAGATCACTGTGGAGCTATATACAGGGAGTACCAGTACCAGATCACTGTGCAGGGGTACGAGGTATTACATGTAGATACATTTACTGTATGTAAATAAAGGCAGGGTAAAGTGACATCACAATATACAGTATAATAACAAGAGTAATAATTATGGATATGAATGCCATTCTCTTCATGGTGATGTATCCTAAATAGGTACACAAAGATAGAAATATATAATATCTTCCTTTGCATATTTGGTTATTATTTTACACACTAGATATTATTTTAATAAGCTCTGCCACCAAACAAGACCATATTTGGTTGTCTGGACCGGACTACATCTGAACCAATCATAGATGTCTATGTTTCACATGTTTGGACATCAAAAGCACAGTAGAGCTCAGGGCCCTTCACTGCCATTCGTTTCCTATTCCTCCAAAAGGTTCATGTTCTTGTGCAATTTCTTATGTTTCTCCTTAAGCAAACATTTAAGAAGAAATTAGATTCTTGAAAATAAAGTTATTGGATTTGTTCTTAATTCCAAGATAGCTAAACCCTTGTCTTAAACTCTGGGTAGTGAAAGAATAAGCCCATGAAAGAAATTGAACATGTTTAATTCACTAAAACTTCATATGAAAGTTTCAGTATAGATTATTTTAAACCCAATACCATGTTTAGAACAGTAATCTCAGTAGGAAATATGCTTACATGATTGCCATTGCTTGCTAGATAACTAGATAAATCGGTTGCCTAGCAACAAACATCTTAAGAAGATTCATAAGAAGATATTTGAGGAGATCGTAAGAAAATCATTCATTCTTAAGATATTGTTGAGTAATTGCACTTGCAAACTATTTTATGAACTTCCTAGTACCCCTGGTTGGGAACCACTGCAGGAGAGTATAGTCAAGTAGAGTATAGTTCAGTACAGTACAGTGCAGTAAAGTAGAGTATAGCTCAGTACAGTACATTATAGTGTAGTCAACTCTAGTGTGCTGTACTGTGTACTGTACTCTACTCCACTCTATTATACTCTACTGTACAGTACAGTACAGGAATGTACTTTACTGAACTATACTCTACTTTTCTTTACTGTACTACAATGAACAATACTCAACTTTTCTTTACAGATTTTTCCGATTTGGTAACAGAATTTCGAGTTTTAGTCACTTAATAATTCATAAACAAACTTGATATCAGTAAAAACACTATAATTCATCGATAGGTCTACCTTTACTTGTTACTTCTGTGAACTTTTATTATCCTCCCGAGGGAGAGAAATAATACAATATCTGAAAAATACGTGGGTTTTTGGTAATGGAATATCAAGGCACAAGGGCATTGTTTCTTAAACTTACAGAAGGTAGAAATGATCCTAAATAAAATATAAATGTTGATATTAGTTGGCAGGGGTCTTAAGACTTTTTCTGGTAGAAGTTTTCTAAGACTTCTTTTCCATCTTTTAGACAAGAAATCAAAGCCTTTGTTTATTCCACATTTTTAGGATGGAAAATAGTTGAAAAATGTATATATGCCTTAATTCCTAAAAAATATAGACTAATAGTTTTCATTTGACACCCAATTTGACATGTTCCTATGAACTTCACTTGTTGGTGCTCATGGGTAATTTAGCAAGGAAATTACCAAATGTATCAGGGCAATTCTCCCTCTTTCACACAGTCTTTCCATCCAGAACATAGTCTCTCCATTTGTATCAAAACGGCTTATTGCTTTCCTTCCTCTCTTCCCCTTTCCTCTCTGCCCTCTCATTCACCGTTGCTGCTAACACCTGGCTCACTACCTCTCTCTACACTCTTAGAAAATAAAGGTGCTATCTAAAACTTAAAACGGTTCTTCGGCTGTCCACATAGGAGAACCCTTTGAAGAACCCCTTTTGGTTCAGTCCAGACAATTTTTTTCACACCGATCTTTACAAACCATTTCTCTCTGGACCTCACTTTGTGCACGGGGACATTATCATGCTGAAACTGTCACGTCTGCTCCTGCTCTTCCCTCCCCCTGGCGCTTGAGGGCGCCAGAATGCCTTGCATCACTCACTCCTGCCATCCATCACGTACACCTGCCTTTCCTTGTCACGCGCATCAGCGTTATTGGACTCACCTGGACTCTCTTATTACCTGTTCATTTCCTCCCCTATATGTGTCAGTTCCCCAGCTCTGTTCCCTGCTTCTGCATTGATTGTTTTTCTGTTTGCTAAGCTGTTTATGTCTCGTTCCATGTCCGTGATTTATTAAATGTTACTCCCCGTACCTGCTTCGTCTCTCCAGCGTCATCCTTGTGATAGCATCGGGGAGTACTGGCGTTCTGGTTGGTATAGTGGCATCGGCTCTGGGTCACCACCGATGGAACCGGGGGTGCCTAGCCTGCTCGTCGGGCTTCCACGCCCTAGCAGGCTCGAGAGGTTTCCTTGCCCCGGTTGGCTCGGATGGCGCCCATCCCACGTCGGGCCTCAGCTGGATCGTCAGTTCTTGTCTGCTCAGCCTGTCCAGGAGTTTTTTGTTTGTTTGTTGTTTGTTTTGTCGGTGACGTCGGGGGTGGATTCTGCCGCCGATGGAACCGGGGGTGCCTAAGCCAGCCCGTCGAGCTTTCATGCCCTGGCTGGCTCGAGAGGTTTCATTGCCTCGGTTGGCTCGGTGGCTTCCCATCCCACGTCACAATCCACCGGATCATCGGGTTTCCTCAGCGGGATCGACAGGCGTCTGGACTCAGCCGGATCGTCAGGCTCCCATGCCTCAGCCGGCTCGCCAGGCTCTCACGCTCCAGCCGGTTCGTCGGGCTTCCACGCCTCAACCGGCTTGCCCAGCGCCCATGTCTCGGCCGGTTTGCCCAGGTGGGACGCCGGGTGGCGCCCCTAGTGGGGGGGTACTGTCACGTCTGCTCCTGCTCTTCCCTCCCCCTGGCGCTTGAGGGCGCCAGAATGCCTTGCATCACTCACTCCTGCCATCCATCACGTACACCTGCCTTTCCTTGTCACGCGCATCAGCGTTATTGGACTCACCTGGACTCTCTTATTACCTGTTCATTTCCTCCCCTATATGTGTCAGTTCCCCAGCTCTGTTCCCTGCTTCTGCATTGATTGTTTTTCTGTTTGCTAAGCTGTTTATGTCTCGTTCCATGTCCGTGATTTATTAAATGTTACTCCCCGTACCTGCTTCGTCTCTCCAGCGTCATCCTTGTGATAGTTCGTGACAGAATGCAGAAGCCATCACACGAAGCATCGGGGAGTACTGGCGTTCTGGTTGGTATAGTGGCATCGGCTCTGGGTCACCACCGATGGAACCGGGGGTGCCTAGCCTGCTCGTCGGGCTTCCACGCCCTAGCAGGCTCGAGAGGTTTCCTTGCCCCGGTTGGCTCGGATGGCGCCCATCCCACGTCGGGCCTCAGCTGGATCGTCAGTTCTTGTCTGCTCAGCCTGTCCAGGAGTTTTTTGTTTGTTTGTTGTTTGTTTTGTCGGTGACGTCGGGGGTGGATTCTGCCGCCGATGGAACCGGGGGTGCCTAAGCCAGCCCGTCGAGCTTTCATGCCCTGGCTGGCTCGAGAGGTTTCATTGCCTCGGTTGGCTCGGTGGCTTCCCATCCCACGTCACAATCCACCGGATCATCGGGTTTCCTCAGCGGGATCGACAGGCGTCTGGACTCAGCCGGATCGTCAGGCTCCCATGCCTCAGCCGGCTCGCCAGGCTCTCACGCTCCAGCCGGTTCGTCGGGCTTCCACGCCTCAACCGGCTTGCCCAGCGCCCATGTCTCGGCCGGTTTGCCCAGGTGGGACGCCGGGTGGCGCCCCTAGTGGGGGGGTACTGTCACGTCTGCTCCTGCTCTTCCCTCCCCCTGGCGCTTGAGGGCGCCAGAATGCCTTGCATCACTCACTCCTGCCATCCATCACGTACACCTGCCTTTCCTTGTCACGCGCATCAGCGTTATTGGACTCACCTGGACTCTCTTATTACCTGTTCATTTCCTCCCCTATATGTGTCAGTTCCCCAGCTCTGTTCCCTGCTTCTGCATTGATTGTTTTTCTGTTTGCTAAGCTGTTTATGTCTCGTTCCATGTCCGTGATTTATTAAATGTTACTCCCCGTACCTGCTTCGTCTCTCCAGCGTCATCCTTGTGATAGTTCGTGACAGAAACAGGAAAGGGCCCAAACTGTTGCCACAAAGTTGGAAGCACAGAATCGTCTAGAATATCATTGTATGCTGCAGCGTTAAGATATCCCTTCACTGGAACTATGTGGCCTAACCCGAACCATGGAAAACAGCTCCAGAGCATTATTCCTCCTCCACCAAACTTTACAGTTGGCCCTATGCATTCGGGCAGGTAGCGTTCTTCTGGCATCCGTGAGATGGTGAAGCGTGATTCATCACTCCAGATAACATGTTTCCACTGCTCCAGAGTCTAATGACGGCGAGCTTTACACCACTCCAGCCAATGCTTGGCATTGCGCATGCTGATCTTAGGTTTGTGTGCGGCTGCACGGCCATGGAAACTAATTTCATGAAGCTACCGACGAACAGTTCTTGCAACGACGTTGCGTCCAGAGGCAGTTTGGAACTCGGTAGTGTGTGTTTTGCAACCGAGGACAGACAATTTTTCCGCGCTGTGCGCTTCAGCACTCGCCGGTCCTGTTCTGTGAGCTTGTGTGGCCTATAACTTCACGTCTGAGCCGTTGTTGCTCCTAGATGTTACCGCTTCACAATAACAGCACTTACAGTTGACCGGGGCAGAAATGTGTGCAGGTGACGAACTGACTTGTTGGAAAGGTGGCATCCTATGACGGTGCCACGTTGAAAGTCACTCAGCTTGTCAATAAGGCTATTCTACTGTCAATGTTTGTCTATGGAGAGTGCATGGCTATGGGCTCCATTTCCCACACCTGTCAGCAATGGGTGTGGCTGAAATAGCTGAATCCACTAATTTGAAGGGGTGTCCACATACTTTTGTATATATAGTGTAGTTCTACCTGGAAACAAAAGGCTTCTCCTATGGGGACAGCCGAAGAACCCTTTTGGAACCCTTTTTACTAAGAGTAACTACGGCCTCTTCTCCTCTTTCTCACTCCCTCTCTCCCTCCCTGTACCTCTCTTCCTGTGTTGCTGCCAGCTTCTCTCCCTCTCTGTCTTCCTATGCACTCAGCTTGTTTTTCTTCTTGCCTCTGCCTCCCTACCCTCCTTCTCTTCCTTGTCTCTCTCTCTCTTCCCCCCGTCTGTTGCTGCCTGTCTTGCTCCTGACTTGTCTTGCCTCCCTCCCTCTCTATTCCACTCTACCCTGCCTCTCTCTCTCCGTCTCTGTTGTTCCCCATCTCTTTCTCTGCTCTCTATGTTCAGTGGTGCAACATGAGGCAGTCTGTGGCTATCTGTCTGTTTGGACTCTCAGCTCTGCTCCACGGTGAGTGACTTTCATGTTCTCTCTCTCTCTCTGTGTATGTGTGTGTGAGTGTTGTGTATGTGTTTCTACGTGTACGTACAATATGTGCAAGTCCATTGATATTTGAGAACTCAACTGCACAGTTCCAGCTGCATAGCAGAGAGAGAAGAGAGGAGAGGGAAAGGAACAGAGAGGGAGGAGAGGAGAGGGAAAGGAACAGAGAGGGAGGAGAGAAGAGGAGCAGGAATAAAGAGAGACAAGGGAGAGGAACAGAGAGGGAGGAGAGAAGAGGAGCAGGAATAAAGAGAGACAAGGGAGAGGAATGATCACAGAGCTTACAGGTTAGGATGCTGTTCATCACAGTTGTAGAATCCAACCCTCCTGTCTGTTTTAATCCGTTGTTGGTTGATCTGTTCCTCTCTGCACCAGCAGCAGTGTCTTAGATGGCTAACATCTTGTGACTGTATATTGATATGGTACCACCTGGAATGCTCTTTCTGTGGGGTGATATTCACCAGAGTAATGCAATACATTGCAATACAACACAACAAATGAATCTCCACAAAGGTTGTTTACAAGCATTGTGGTACATAATAGCATATTACATACAAACGCAACATGCTGTTATAAAGACTGTACTCTACTGTATGTGGGTCTACATTACATTCACTAGTTTTATATCTTTTTTAATTCCTTTCTTTTACTTTTAGATTTGTGTGTATTGTTGTGAATTGTTAGATACTACTGCACTACACGTTACACCTGCAATAACATTTGCTAAATATGTGTATGTGACCAATAACATTTAATTTGATTAGATTTTTAGTTAGACATTGCTACCGAATTTCATCAACTGCACAGATACATTAAGTCTGATACAGTTGTGAAACAGGAATGAGTGAAGTCAGTCCACGATGGAGCTGCTAGAAGTGAGGTTCCTGTCCTCCTGTCTGTCTGTCTGTCTGTCTGTCCTCCTGTCTGTCTGTCTGTCTGTCTGTCTGTCTGTCTGTCTGTCTGTCTGTCTGTCTGTCTGTCTGTCTGTCTGTCTGTCTGTCTGTGTCTGTCTGTTTGTCTGAGTGGAGGGTTTTAGTGTTTAATGCGTCACTATTTCCAGTGTGGAATAGATCAGACGTTTTAACGGCCACAGAAAGACTAGTCAATCCCTTTAAAGGTAGAGTCAGCGGAATGACGTTGCACAAGCAGCACCGCAGATATTACGATGAGCAAGATGCAAGACTTTGCTCTCACACAGTCACACACAGTATCTGCTTTTGTGCACAGGTTCGCTTCACGCTATTACAATGTGGTAGCCACTGGACCAAAAGAGGGGTTTAGCCTCACTCTCCAACATTCTTAGTTGTTGCGGAAATTGACCCACGATCCTGTTTACTTTGTTCAGCTACGTCATATTGCTGACTCTACCTTGAACAATTAATGGGCCTGTCTGGATACTATCTCCCTCTCTTCAGTCTCTCTCCTCTTGATTATCCTCTTTCTCCCTCTCTTCAGTCTCTCTCTTCTTGATTATCCTCTTTCTCCCTCTCTTCAGTCTCTCTCCTCTTGATTATCCTCTTTCTCCCTCTCTTCAGTCTCTCTCTTCTTGATTCTCCTCATTCTCCTTCTCTCGCCTCATCTTTCTCCCTCTCTTCACTCTCTCCTCTTGATTCTCCTCTTTCACGTCCCCGCCCCCGCCCCCTGCCTCCTCCAGTCATCTATAAATCTCTGTACTCGTTTTCAAAGCAGCTTTGTTTAAAACGATTTGAAACCGTTCCATTCAGATGATCTCTTCTTTTTTTGGTGTATTTCTTCTCATCATGTTTTTATTATTCTCACTCGCTTCTGGATTCATATTTTCTTCTCCTACAGCTCATCTCTTCCCCGTTTTAGATATTCTTCATCTATCAGTGCATTCATATCACTTTCGTTCTACTCCTTTCTCTATATATTTCTCTCTCTCATTTTTCCAGGGGTGCAACTTTCACTGGGGACGGAGGGGTAATGACACCCCCACATTCTGAAAATGCATTTTTGTCCCCCCCAGTTTTATCATTGCACTGTAATACGAAAAACAGCATCTGTGTGCTTTAGGACTATGCGGACACCTTAGAGCAGTTGGGTAGGCTGTTTGGAGGTTCAAGACAGCTGGATTTAGGACCACACGGACACTACAGAGCAGGCGGACAGGCTGTGTGAAGGCCAAGCTTCTGAAAGGCTGGATGGACCAGCACGGGAAAGTTGAACAGAGGCAGATGCTGTCAGTCCATATGTGTTGCGCTCTTTCTCCGAGTTGTAAAAGCAAGCAGAGCAGAAACTGGCTACTCTTTACTCTTGACTTATGTACAGTTGAAGTCGGAAGTGTACATACACGTTAGCCAAATACATTTAAACTCAGTTTTTCACAACTCCTGACATTTAATCCTAGTAAAAAATTCCTGTATTAGGTCAGTTAGGATCACCACTTTATTTTGAGAATGTGAAATGTCAGAATGATAGTAGAGAGATTGAGTTATTTCAGCTTTTATTTCTTTCATCACATTCCCAGTGGGTCAGAAGTTTGCATACACTCAATTAGTATTTGGTAGCATTGCCTTTAAATTGTTTAACTTGGGTCAAACGTTTCGGGTAGCCTTCCACAAGCTTCCCGCAATAAGTTGGGTGAATTTTGTCCCATTCCCCCTGACAGAGCTGGTGTAACTGAGTCAGGTTTGTAGGCCTCCTTGCTCGTACACGCCTTTTCAGTTCTGCCCCCCAAATTTTCTATAGGATGAGGTCAGGGCTTTGTGATGGCCACCCCAAAACCTTGACTTTGTTGTCGTGAGGCCATTTTGTCACAACATTGGAAGTATGCTTGGGGTCATTGTCCATTTGGAAGACCCATTTGCGACCAAGCTTTAACTTCCTGACTGAGGTCTTGAGCTGTTGCTTCAATATATCCACATAATTTTCCCTTCCTCATGATGCCATCTATTTTGTGAAGTGCACCAGTCCCTCCTGCAGTAAAGCACCCCCACAACATGATGCGGCCAGCTCCGTGCTTCACAGTTTAGATGGTGTTCTTCGGCTTGCAAGCCTCCACCTTTTTCCTCCAAACATAACGATGGTCATTATGGCCAAAAATATATATTTTTGTTTCATCAGACCAGAGGACATTTCTCCAAAAAGTACGATCTTTGTCCCCATGTGTAGTTGCAAACCGTAGTCTGGCTTTTTTATGGCGGTTTTGGAGCTGTGGCTTCTTCCTTGCTGAGCGGCCTTTCAGGTTATGTTGATATAGGACTTGTTTTACTGTAGATATAGATACTTTTGTACCTGTTTTCCTCCAGCATCTTCACAAGGTCCTTTGCTGTTGTTCTGGGATTGATTTGCACTTTTCGCACCAAAGTGCGTTCATCTCTAGGAGACAGAATGCGTCTTCTTCCTGAGCGGTATGGCGGCTGCGTGGTCCCATGGTGTTAATACTTCCGTACTATTGTTTGTACAGATGAACGTGGTACCTTCAGGCGTTTGGAAATTGCTCCCAAGGATAAATCAGACTTGCGGAGGTCTAAAGAAAAAAATTCTGAGGTCTTGGCTGATTTCTTTTGATTTTCCCATGATGTCAAGGAAAGAGGCACTGAGTTTGAAGGTAGGCCTTGAAATACATCTACAGGTACACCTCCAATTGACTCAAATTATGTAAATTAGCCAATCAGAAGCTTCTAAAGCCATGACATAATTTTATGGAATTTTCCAAGCTGTTTAAAGGCACAGTGAACTTAGTGTATGTAAACTTCTGACTAACTGGAATTGTGATACAGTGAATTATAAGTGAAATAATCTGTCTGTAAACAATTGTTGGAAAAATTACTTGCGTCATGCACAAAGTAGATGTAATAACCGACTTGCCAAAACTATAGTTTGTTAACAAGAAATTTGTGGAGTGGTTGAAAAACAAGTTTTAATGACTCCAACCTAAGTGTATGTAAACTTCCGACTTATATACAGTATATATACACTACATGACCAAGAGTATGTGGACACCTGCTTGTTGAACATCTCATTCCAAAGTCCCCCCCACCAAAGTTTCACCCCTGCATTTTTCCTTCTGTCTGCAGGAATGTAGCTGTCTCTTTGTAACTGTCCATTCTGTCTGCAGGAATGTAGCTGTCTCTTTGTAACTGTCCATTCTGTCTGCAGGAATGTAGCTGTCTCTTTGTAACTGTCCATTCTGTCTGCAGGAATGTAGCTGTTTCTTTGTAACTGTCCATTTTGTCTCCTCTGTCTTCCTATTTTTTCCCTCTCGTCATTGCCCTCTCTCTCTCCCACTCTCCTCCCTCATCCTCATCCCTTTCCCTCCTTTCTACTCCTTATCCCCTCCCCCTCTCTCTCCCTCCCCCTCTCTCAGTGTCTGAGCAGGGTCCCCACCAGCGTAATCTATTGAGGGAGCTACTGAGGGACTATAACCGTATGGAGAGACCTGTAGCCAACGACTCTCTACCACTCACTGTCCGATTCTCCTACACTCTCTTACAAGTCATGAATGTGGTACGCTACCATGTTCTCTTACACACACATTCATATAAACACACACACACACACACACACACACACACACACACACACACACACACACACACACACACACACACACACACACACACACACACACACACACACACACACACACACACACACACACACACACACACACACACACACACACTAATTTAACTGTCTTCATCTTATTCCAGGATGAGAAAAACCAGATCCTCACCACTAATGCCTGGCTTCAGATGGTGAGGATGACCCTGCATGTGTGTCCATGCCCGCTAGTGTGTGTGTGTGTGCGTGTGTGTGTGTGTGTGTGTGGCTCCCTGGCTGCGTTTAGACAGGCTGCACAATTGTGATATTTCTTTCACTTATTGGTATTTTGCTCTGAAAAAGATCTGATGTGAAAAGATCTGATGTGATTGTGGAAAAATATACCAATTAGTGGAAAAATATCAGAATTGGTCTGCCTGTGTAAACACAGCCTCTGTAACCTTAATCATTTATTGACTGGATTTGTATAGCAATGGTTTGACCACTACCTTCAGTGGAACCAGTCAGAGTACCCAGGAGTGAAAACCCTTCGCTTCACTACTGACCAGGTCTGGATACCTGATATACTACTGTACAACAGGTGTGTAGGACGGACACACACACACACACACACACACACACACACACACACACACACACACACACACACACACACACACACACACACACACACACACACACACACACACACACACACACACACACTGATCTTCCTGATCTTTCTTTTTTGTCCTTCTCAGTGCCCATGATAAGTTTGATGCCACCTTTAAGAGCTATGTGCTGGTCAACTCCAGTGGATTCTGTGAGTACCTACCTCCAGGTAAGACTACAGATCAACCTTTCTCTCTTTTTATTCTTCCCTGACCTTCCCCTCTCTCATCATAGTTTAACATAGATATAGGGGAGAGTGGGGTAAGTTGAGACAAGGAGTAAGTTGAGCCACACTGGTTTCTAATAAATCATACACAACATTTATAATTTGATCAAATATTTAGGAAGATGTCATTTCAAGGAGTCTGTGAAGGAAGAAACTACATGGAAAAAGTGGTAAGCAAGTTAGGTCCAAAAAAAGTATTTTCACCAAGTCAAACAAATGTATTGTGTTAGAGGTTTCATGATGCTTATATCTAAACCAAAGTAGGACATTTAAAGATTGTTCTATACATCCGTTGGGGTCTCTATAACCTTCAATATGAGGTCCTAAACCGAGCATGAAAGGGCACCCTTGTAGCTGTGTGAGCTAATATAATCCAAATGTTTACCTTTTGGGTAAGTCGGGCCAATGGCCATGCGCTAAGTTGAGCCTTTTTTTGGACAAGCTGTGTTTTCAAAACTGTAGTGTTTACATGAATTCTGATTATTTCCAGCGATACACAACATCCTGAAAAATATGTAGATATCTTTATTAGAAAGAATACTATGTTTCCTTTGATGCTGAATGTAACAAATGGCTCAACTTACCCCACTCTCCCCTACTGGTAATGCACTTCTCTCTCAATCTCTCTTTTATTTTCTCCCCCTTTCCCTTCTCTCACTCCCTCTCCCCCACATCTCTCACAAACCCCCTCTCTTCCTGTCCCAGGTATTTTCAGCAGTGCGTGTGAAGTGGACGTGCGTTGGTTTCCCTTTGACGTCCAGCACTGTGAGCTGAAGTTTGGCTCGTGGACGTTTGACGGCTGGCTGCTGGACCTCCAGATGCAGGAGGCTGACCTGTCAGGATACATGTCCAATGGAGAGTGGGAACTGCTGGGTGAGAGAGCTCTGTCTGCCCCTGACCCTGGTTGTCCCTCCTCCTTGACCCTCCCTTTTCTTTTCCATCCCTCTTGTATCTCTCTCTCCTTCATATTACTTTCTAATCTCTCACTCCCTCTTTCCTCCCCCCTCTTGTAGGTGTACCAGGTGATCGTCATGAGATATTTTATGAGTGCTGTACAGAGCCCTACTCTGATGTGACCTTTGTTGTGACCCTTCGACGAAGAACTCTGTTCTACGCTCTCAACCTCCTCGTCCCCTGTGTTCTCATCTCCTCCTTGACACTGCTGGTGTTCCTACTGCCAGCCCAATCGGGGGAGAAGATCGGTCTGGGTGAGGAGAGGGGGAGAAGGAAAGGGGGAGGGAGAGGGGGAGAGGAGGAGGGAGAAGGAAGAGGGAGAGGCGTAGGACAGGGGGAGGGAGAAGAGGAGTATAAAAGGGAGAAGGGATGGAGACAGGAGAGATGTTGAAGGTGAAAAGGGGAGGTCTGAGGCGCTGGAAAGTGTAAAATATGATGAAAAGAGGGAAGATGAGGTGAAGGGAAGATGATGAGGTGTAAGGGAAGATGATGAGGTGTAAGGGAAGATGATGAGGTGTAAGGGAAGATGATGAGGTGTAAGGGAAGATGATGAGGTGTAAGATGATGAGGTGTAAGGGAAGATGATGAGGTGTAAGGGAAGATGATGAGGTGTAAGGGAAGATGATGAGGTGTAAGGGAAGATGATGAGGTGTAAGGGAAAGATAGAAGAGAAAGAAATGATAGTTCAGAGTGATGAAAAATAAATCAGGTGTTAGAGATGGAGAGATGAGATAATGGTCCTGCTGTATGACTCTCTCTCTCTTTCTCTCTCTCTTTCTCTCTCTCTGTCTGTCTCCGTACCTGCCCTCTCTTTTATTGTTTCTCTGTCAGTAATTCTGAAGCGGTCCAAGAAAACCTCAAGTGATTTTTAGAATCAGAAAGCGGGAGAGAGATGGAGGGAGAGAAGGGGGAAGGGGAGGGACAGAGATGGGGGAGAGATGAATGGGTGGGGTGAGTTGGCAAAGAGATGGAGAATTGTACTCCCCACAAGTATTGCTGTTTTTCCCAGTGTAATAATATCCTTTCCCCCATCTCTCTCTCCAGGCATAACAATTCTTCTCTCTCAGACCTTCTTCATGTTGCTGGTGGCTGAGATTATGCCAGCTACCTCAGACTGCATTCCACTGATAGGTCAGTGAATGTGTGTGTGTATGTGTGGGTGTGTGTCTCTGTATAAGTGTACTATAATACTGTGTCTCCATTCTAGGTCAGTATTTTGTGAGCACCATGGTTACCGTAGGGATGTCAGTGGTGGCGACTGTAGTTGTACTTCAGTACCATCACCACGACCCCAACAGTGGAGACATGCCTCAATGGGTGAGGCTCTCTGTCTGTCTACTGATTCTGAAGTGTGTCTGTGACTGTCTGTGTGTGTTCCTCTCATATATGTGAATGTCTGGACCTTGTGTGCGTCCTGTCCTTTTCTATCAGGTGCAGTTTGTCTTTTTCTATCAGGTGCAGTTTGTCTTTTTCTATCAGGTGCAGTTTGTCTTTTTCTATCAGGTGCAGTTTGTCTTTTTCTATCAGGTGCAGTTTGTCCTTTTCTATCAGGTGCAGTTTGTTCTGCTGCATGACATTACCAGGTTCCTCTTATCCACTTACTTTACAGTGCATTCGGAAAGTATTCAGACCCCTTTACTTTTTCCACATTTTGTTACGTTACAGCCTTATTCTAAAATTGATTAAATCATTTTTTCCCCCATCAATCTACACACAATACCCCATAATGACAAAGCAAAAACAGGTTTTTAGAAATGTTTGCAAATGTATATATATATATCAAAAATTAAATATCACATTTACATAAGTATTCAGACTCTTTACTCAGTACAATGTTGAAGCACCTTTATCAGCAATTACAGCCTTGGGTCTTCTTGGGTATGATGCTACAAGCTTGGCACACCTGTATTTGGGGAGTTTCTCCCATTCTTCTCTGCAGATCCTCTCAAGCTCTATCAGGTTGGATGGGGAGTGTCGCTG
The DNA here is from genome assembly GCF_016432855.1 of Salvelinus namaycush. Lineage (NCBI taxonomy): Eukaryota > Metazoa > Chordata > Actinopteri > Salmoniformes > Salmonidae > Salvelinus > Salvelinus namaycush. The sequence continues at coordinate 58,444 of NW_024061325.1, read as the reverse complement.
CACAACTATCTTCAGGTCTCTCCAGAGATGTTCGATCGGGTTCAAGTCCGGGCTCTGGCTGGGCCACTCAAGGACATTCAGAGACTTGTCCTGAAGCCACTCCTGTGTTGCCTTGGCTGTGTGCTTAGGGTCATTGTCCTGTTGGAAGGCGAACCTTTGCCCCAGTCTGAGGTCCTGAGCACTCTGGATCAGGTTTTCATCAAGGATATCTCTGTACTTTGCTCTGTTCATCTTTCCCTCGATCCTGACTAGTCTCCCAGTCCCTGCCTCTGAAAAACACCCCCACATCATGATGCTGCCACCGCCATGCTTCAATGTAGGGATGGTACCAGGTTTCCTCCAGACGTGAGGCTTGGCATTCAGGCCAAAGAGTTCAATCTTGGTTTCATCAGACCAGAGGATATTGTTTCTCATGGTCTGAGAGTCCTTTGGGTGCTTTTTGGCAAACTCCAAGCGGACTGTCGTGTGCCTTTTACTGAGTGGCTTCGTCTGGCCACTCTACTGTAAAGGCCTGATTGGTGCTGTAGAGATGGTTGTCCTTCTGGAGTATTCTCCCATCTCCATAGAGGAACTCTGGAGCTCTGTCAGAGTGACCATCGGGCTCTTGGTCACCTCCCTGACCAAGGCCCTTCTCCCCCGATTGCTCAGTTTGGCAGGGCGCAAGTCTAGGAATAGTCTTGGTGGTTCCAAACGTCTTCGCTTTAAGAATGATGGAGGCCACTGTGTTCTTGGGGACAATCAATGCTGCAGAAATGTTTTGGTACCCTTCCCCAGATCTGTGTTTGACACAATCCTGTCTCAGAGCTCTACGGACAATTCCTACGATCTCATGGCTTGGTTTTTACCCTGGACCTTATATAGACAGGTGTGTGCCTTTCCAAATCATGTCAAATCAATTGAATTTACCACAGGTGGATTCCAAACAAGTTGTAGAAACATTTCAAGAATGATCAATGGAAACAGGGATGCACCTGAGCTCAATTTTTTGTCTCATAACAAAGGGTCTGAATACTTATGTAAATAAGTTCAAACATTTCAAACATTTCAAACATTTCTAAATACCCTGTTTTCGCTTTGTCATTATGGGATATTTTGTGTAGATTGATGAGGGAAAATGTTTATTTAATCCATTTTAGAATAAGGCTGTAATGTAACAAAATGTGGAAAAAGGAAAGGGGTCTAAATACTTTCCAAATACATTGTATTCTGTGTGTGTGTGTCCTGTCCCTCTCTCAGTTTGTTCTGCCACAGAAGGTCCCTGGCTCCTCTTACTTACTTACTGTGTGTGTGTGTGTGTGTCTCAGGTTGAGTTGGTTCTACTCCAGTGGGTTCCCTGGTTTCTGAGGATGAAGTGTCCAGAAGAGTGGGGTGAGCTCACACCCCACCACAGCCCCTCCAACCCCCAGACCAAGACCTGCTCCTCTGCCCCCACCACCACCACCACCACCCCAGCCCCCTTAACCTTCCCCCAGAGCCTCACCTCTCTGCAGGCCAGTCTAAGCCAGCTCAGCCAGCCCCTACCACACCCACCTTCCAACCCTACCCTCCAGTCCTATCCCAACTATAATCCAAACCCCCAGCCTAATATTCACCTTAACCCAAATCGATATCCCCAGCCCCTTCTTAACCTACACCCCAACCTACACCCCAATCTCCCCTCCATCCCCCACGCTCAGCCCAATGGACACCTGCCATACATGGGCTTCCAGAGTCCTCCTGAACCTGACCCTGCTGTCACCTGGAGAGGAGGAAGAGGAGGAGGAGGAGGAGAAGAAAGAAGGGGTTCTGACACCCGCATCCTCCACCACCACCCACCCTCCTCCACAACGTTGGGTAGCCCCCCGCCACAACCCCCCACATCTCCAGACCCTGACCCCTCATCCTCAGGTTCCAGCTGTGTAGAGGATGGGGCTGGGGCAAGTGGAGTGGGTACTTGCCATGCCCAGGCCAGGGTGTTCCAGGCTGGGGAAGCAGAGGCCCAGCTCCAGGCCCTGCTGGCGGAGGTGCGGTTCCTGGCCGAGGGTCTCCGTGAGCAGGACCGCAGGGTGAGCGTGGCGGAGAAGTGGCAGTTTGCAGCAGTGGTCATCGACCGGCTGTGTCTGGTGGGGTTCAGTGTGTTCAACATAATTTGTACCATCGCAATCCTCATGGCCGCACCCAACTTTGCAGAGGCCGCCTCCAAGGACTTCTTCTAAGAAGGAGCCCCGCTGCTTCTAAATCAAAAATTGAAAAAACATATATCCATATTTCTGCCAAGATGCGCTTTTAAGATCATATTGACAAGTTACAACGTATATTTAGTGCATTTGAGGCATTCAGAGTCTTTGGGGATTTTCATTTGGGGTAAATGGAGATTGGCAAACCCATGCTTAAGCTTATTTAAAGCTGCTATGCTGCATCAGTTTGGCTACAGGTTATAATTCCTTTAAAGAGACATTTTGTAGAATGTCCTTTTAAAAAGTCACCAGAAGTGACCCTCTAACAGTCCTAAAAAATATTAAAAAACGTCCCGGGGGAGCACTCTCAGCACCCAAAGGACCCCACAGAAAGGGAGTGGGAGACTATGGAGCAATTTCAGTGGGAACATAAATTGTATTTGAATTCCATAATTTAGAATTTGTATTATGATATTGAATTTAAATTCTGTGCAATTACTGTGCATTTCTTCTGTCTTCCGGGTCTTCATGCCCAGTTTGGCTAATGGAGGGAGTTATGTGTCAAATCCTTCACTGATGATGATGGTATTGTCCTTTGGCCATGTGTTAATGAATGTGATATGTGTGATGATGGGAACTGGACAGAGAGGGGTCAGAAGTCATATTGGGCTGGCACCAGGTTCTGTGGCTTCAGCTCAGCTCAGCACTGCTTCAAACAAAAGAACCATACACACACACGAACACTAATAAATAAAACATAACTGGTTGTTGACAGACTGTCTGGAGGAACTACAATAGGTGTCAGTCTATGTTTTGCATCTCAAAATAAATGATCTTATTTTCTACTTTTCTATGTCTTTTCTGGACGGTCTCCCTCCGATCAAAGAGCAGTTAACAGGGACGCAGAGGGAGAGAGAGAGAGGCAGAGAGAGAGAGAGAGAGGCAGAGAGAAAATGCAGAAAGAGAGATATTCACAGAGAGTCAGTGATGTATGGTGAGATGGAAAAAAGAGAGAGGGGGAGGAGGGGAGACATGCAGAGAGAGATAAGGAAGGGGGGTTAGATAAAAGTGCTGGTAGAGACACAGGGTTTAATCTGATTTGTCATTACTGAAGGAGGGTGATTGGTGGCTAGTTCTCTCTGACGGCAGGACTAAACAGCTTCACTGTAGAGTAATGGGAGAGATACATACACACGGATGTGCTCTCAAATGTGCACATACAAACGCATGCGCGCACACACACACACCAGTGGAGGCTGGTGGGAGGAACTAGTTGGGGACGGGTTCATTGTAATGTCTGGAATGGAATAATGGAATGGAGTCAAACGTGGTGTCCATATGTTTTATGTGATTGATACTGTTCCATTGATTCCTTTCCAGCCATTACAATGAGCCTGTCATCCTATAGCTCCTCACACAAGCCTCCTTTGACACACACACACACACACACACACACACTGAATCTTTGGTCAATAAGGAGTCACCATCTGACTGTCCAATGGATAATTGTCTTACCACTCTCATTAAAGGGATTGAGAGAGAGAGAGAGAGAGAGAGAGAGAGAGAGAGAGAGAGAGAGAGAGAGAGCAGCTGAGGGTTGTGATATGTCCATTCTGATTTAAGATGCGAGAGAAACAGAGAAAGAGTGTGTGAGAGAGATATCGCAGATTAGAGGGAGAGATAGTAGGGACATGATTGACAAGTGAAGCAGCCTATGAGGCAGGATGATCCATTGAGTAAACAGACATCAAAAGTAAGCATGTTGGAGATTCGGTTCCCAATTCAATCAGTTAATCACAATTCCATGTCACAGATAAAGGAAAGGGGCCATAATCAACATCCACGTCTTCGGCGCCCAGGGAACAGTGGGTTAACTGCCTTGCTCAGGGGCAGAACGACAGATTTTTACCTTGTCAGCTCGGGGATTCGATCCAACAACCACTAGGCTAACTGCCGCCCCAGGAAAACCCCATTGTATTTTAAAACTGGTGTGGTGTTGCCTCAACATCCAATGAAAACATCCACCAGAGGATATTGAATCAGGTGTGTTACTGCTTGGCTGGAGCAAAAGCCTGCACCCATACCGGCCCTCTGTTAGAATACTGGCCAGCCCTGTTCTATAGGAACTGATCTAGTGGTTCTCAGTGAAAGAGAGACCTCTGCAGGTCGTTGTAAGCACTGCAGCTTCTTCAGACACATGGACCAGTGTAGCAACTGAACCAGACACACATCTAAACTAACACCATACATATATCAATACATACAGGGATGGAATTTAAGGATCTGGGCACTGGTCAGCCGAGCAGGTGGACAGCAATTTTTACTAGCCCAGTTCCAAAATCTTTGCTATGGGATATTAGAAAAGGCAAAGATTAAAGTGCTAGTTTGGCACATTTTCTACTATACTGTTCTGAAAAGTACTAGCCATGGACTAGCTTAATTTCCATTCCTGAACACATACCAACACCATAGACAGAGAGCAAGCAGCAGTGAGATTGGTCACTGACATGCCTCAAACTGACAACCCTCTACTGTAGGATGTCCTACAGGGAGAGACAGCACTGGCAGAGTCCTCCGCGAGCAGAATGAACTGTCCAGCATCAATGCAAGGACAAATGAACTGAAACATTTGACCATAACTACCGCTATCAGACTTTTTCATAACCAAATGTGACTTTTAAACTGTAATTCCTTGTTAGCTAGTACCTTTTTAATTGAATGTAGTATCTTGTGTTTTTTAACTGTGCATTCTACATCATTCAGACAGTGATCAAATCAAAATCATCGAAAATAACTAAGGTTACATATGTAACCACGGTTATGTGAGCGATCCGATCACTCCAATATGGTGTCCTTCCGCTCAGCAGGATACATTCTGAGTAAGAATTTCGGATTAGTCCCGTGTACCAGGTAGTGCTGCGGCTGACCCCCTTAAATAGCTTCCACGCACTACTCCCACCTTGTGTTCTTTTCGGGCCGCCGTAGATCACCAACAAGAGAATTGGAGTGACCCAATAGCTCACATAACCGTGGTTACATACATAACCTTCATTATGTAGCAGTATATTGGATCACTCCAATATGGTATCACAATACCAGATAAATCGGTGAACTAGGCCAGGCCATACAAGACCAAATCCCGTAGGACTGAGCTCAGGGCAGCCATTGTTGCGGTTTCCCTTCATCCCCCTCCAGGGAAGTGGGGTCAACACCCAACAAGGCCGTCCTGACCTGGTTGACGGCAGCAACATTGACTCGATAGTACCTAGCAAAAGTGCTAGACAACGCCTGTGTCACATCTGCTCCTGCCACACCCCCTAGTGGTCATCCGGTGTCTGCTTGACCTGCAGCCATTCCCCAGAACACCATTTCTCTCTCTTTCCCCCTCCCTTTCTGTTTGTGTGATTGTGTGGTTGGAGACAGGTGTGCTGGAGTCAGAGCAGATCCCTACCAGCTGCAACTCGTTCCATTATCAAGACCTCTACAAATACTCAGTCCTGCCACTTCCACTCTACCAGATCGTAATCTCTGCTCAGTAAGTTTATGCTTCTAGCCATCATTATTATTCAAGATCCTGTTACCCTGCTGTATCTGTTTCCCTGCCTGACGCTGTTTATCCTCTCACTGCAGTTTTGCCGCCCTGACTCTGGCTCCTGTCTCCTGTTCCACATCTCACCACCCTGCTACCTTGTTCTGGACTCACCACACCACCACTCCCTTGGATTCCCATCCAGACCTGTTTCCTCTGTCCCAACCCAGCTCACTCCAACCTCAGCCTCCACTTCTGGTTTCCTACAACTCATCCGAGCTTCCCTGGATCTGCACTTCAATATCTTGGTTCATTCATCCCTGTTTCCTGGTTCATCCCTGTTTCCTGGTCTGAGTCTGCTCTTGGGTTCCCCTGTGCTGCTCTGCCTGACAGCCTGTGGTAGAGATTCTATAGGAAGAGAGACTGCAGATACTTTCAAACAACTTTATTATAAGATTTGCAAAAATTGAGCAGTTCAGCAATCCACTCACAGTGCACAGTTAAAAAGCCCAACAGAGTTGGCTTTCTCCTTTTACAGAAAGTACATCCTCTTATCTGTGACAGTTAGCAGATTGCATAAACAGGGCCTGGGAACAGAGTTTACCATTCTTTGTTCCTCCCTGCAATTCCAACATAGCTACATTCCTGCTGGTCGTAAACACAGGTCACACATTGCGGTCACACCCAAACGGCTCATCTGTACGCTCAGTCACACAAGACAAGTTTGTATCAGTAAAAAACACTAGCATATAACAATGGACAATCTTTAAGTAAAAAACAGCATAGTATGTAATGAATATTCATTTCCTCCACACGCCCAACTGGCCAAGGGGCAAATTTCATCAAGGGGAACTCCTCGGAGCAGGGCCCACGATGTAGCTATCCCTCTTGTTAGAGACGATTTGGACATATTTGTATAAAAGACAGAACATAGAGAGCTCCATGTACGTTTGTGTAATATATTAAATATGAATGTATATGATGAAATATTAGGTACGTACCTTTATGATTTATATTTACCTGATTGAGATGTATTCATTTGTTGTTAGTGTAACTTAGTTTTTGACGCCCCCCCCCCCCCCCCCTTGCCCATTCATTGTACTGTGCTAAGTGTGTTAGGATAATGGCAGGAAGTTGGGCCTACGGGGGTGGAGTCCTAGCTAGACGTGGGAGCGGTATAGTTTTTTGACCATACAGACATACAAACAGGTCATATTATGTATTTTCCATGTCAAGTAATCTCTGCTTTAAGTTGATTGGAGAATACTTTTTTTGTTAGATATAAGAAGAATAAACCTTTTTGTTGCACCATATCCCTGGATCTCATTGAATGTTTTGGCCGTTTGGAAACCTTGAATGTGGACTGTATGCGTACGAAACAACCCCGCTTCAGGCTAGGGCAGTGGCTATGGTAAAGAGGAAAGGAAGCCACTTCACCTCTAGTAGAATGCTTCACCACAGCGGACGGCAAAGGCCGGCCGGCCAACTGATATGCTGTAGTAATGGTGTCTACAATCCAATGTGAGAGTCTCTGTTTTGATAGGCTCTTCCCCAGAACTCTCTGACCACAACACACAAACAGCTGATCCGACTGTCGTATTGTCTTAGTCGGTGTAACGTAAGTGTCTAGTGCCTCACCGGGCACAGCACACTTGGGGAAAATCCCAGCTCACTCACAGCCATGGGAGGTGCGTATGCAGACAAATGTAAGGGCCGCTCCACAGACAGGACCTTCGGCTAGAAGAGGACCTTCGGCTAGAAAGAGGGGTTAGGACGGAGGATAACACTCCCCTTGTCTGCACCCATTCGGAAACATTCAGCGCTCATTGAAAGAGCATGAAGTTCACTAACTCTCTTAGTAGAGGTAATGTGATAACGCTCTCGGTAGCCGATGTGAGCAACACCTTTAAACAGGTCAACATTCACAAAGCGAGTGGGGTCAGACAGATTACCAGGACATGTACTCAAAGCATGCATGGACCAACTGGCAAGTGCCTTAACTGACATTTTCAACCTCTCACTGACCGAATCTGTAATATCTACATGTTTCAAGCAGACCACCATAGTCCCTGTGCCCAAGGAAGCGAAGGTAACCTGCCTAAATTATTACCGCCCCGTAGCACTCACGTCAGTAGCCATGAAGTGCTTTGAAAGGCTGGTCATGGCTCACATCAACAGCATCCTCCCGGATACCCTAGACCAGGGGTGTCAAAGTCAAATGGACGGAGGGCCAAATAAAAAATGTAGCTACAAGCCGAGGGCCGGACTGTTCGAATGTTCATTGAAAAATTTTTAAATGACGCATATAGTCTAGTGAACCTAATTGAACCTACTGAAAACCTAACAAATATATTCCAATATGATCAGATAAATAAAGCAATATTTTCTTATGGCTCTGTCAGTAATCTTTAATTTTCAACAGACACAAAAGACAAATTTCCTTTATATAAAAATCCCCATAACATGAACATTAAATGAAAGAAACCGGTATTCAAGGCACCATCAGTAGCCTATATTTTCTATTTTAGCAAAAGTGGGCTAAATTTACTTCAAAGAAAAAAACAATAATAGCAATTTTCTATCATCCACTCAACTGAAATATTTTTAAAATATAATTGGATTGAAATACAATAAAATAAAGTGCAAAAATCTATTAATCAAAAACAACACTTTGTTTAAGGAGAAGTAACATGCAGTGAAAACAAATATTAAACTTTAACTTTTAAACTTGAACTGAGTAAAAACTCTAAATATGTGATTGCACAGTAATGTTCACTTGTTTGAGGTTGAGGGTGATACTTGGTGGTGTCCCATCTTTTCCACAAGTTCATCAATGTTCGGGGTAAGGCTCTGAGCTGAGGAAATCCTCAGAATTGAGTGGAGGTGTTCAGCAGTAAGTCGACTTCTGTGTGATGTTTTGTTCAGGTTCATCAAAGAAAACAGTTGTTCACACAGGTATGTGCTGCCAAACATAGACAACGTTTGAGCAGCCTGGATGCGCAGCTGGGGCATTGTGTCGGGGAGGAAACGGGCGAACTCCGCAGCACCCACTGCCGCATATTTTGCCCTCAGTGCATCATTGCATTGGAGGTCAATCAACTCCATTTGGAGGTTTGGTGGTGAGCTTTCCACGTCAACAGCAAATGGGTTACCGAGCAGTTCCAACCTGCTTTTTTGTGCTTCAAAGTCAGCAAATCGGCGTCGAAAGTCAGCGGCAAGCATACCTATTTTATCAGCCAACTGTGCGCTCGGGAACGCACTGGTAGAGAGCTTCTCTTTCATGGTCTGGCAGCTGGGAAAGTGGCTCAAATTTTCTTTCCGCATCTGCGTCTCCCACAGAGTCAGTTTGGTTTTAAATGCCTTCACTGTACTGTACATATCAGAGATGACATGATCCCGACCCTGCAGCTGCAAGTTCATTGCATTCAGATGACTCGTAATGTCACACAGAAAAGCCATTTCACACAGAAACATTTCGTCTCGGAGTTGTGTTGTGTCTTTCCCTTTGCTGTCCAAGAACAGACAAATCTCCTCACGAAGCTCGAAACATCTTTGAAGCACCTTTCCCTGGCTTAGCCATCGCACCTCTGTGTGATAAGGCAAATCACCATGCTCCGTTTCTAACTCCGTCAGAAATGCCTTGAACTGGCGGTGATTCAAACCTTTGGCTCTGATAAAGTTAACTGTGCGCGTGATGATGCTCATTACATGCTCCATTTTCAAGGCTTTACCGCACAACGCTTCCTGGTGTATGATACAATGATAAGCTGTCAGCTCACCTGTCGCGTTTTCCTCTTGCATCTTTTCCCGTATCTTCGCCACCAGTCCGCTCCTGTGTCCACACATCGCAGGTGCTCCGTCGGTTGTCAAACCCACGAGTTTTTCCCAAGGCAGCTCCATCTCATTTACACATCTTGACACCTCTTCATACAAATCATGCCCCGTAGTTGTGCCATGCATAGGACGTAAAGCCAAAAACTCCTCTGTCACGCTTAGGCTGGAGTCCACTCCGCGGATGAAAATTGACAACTGGGCAATGTCAGAAATGTCGGTGCTCTCATCCACAGCCAAGGAATATGCAATGAAATCTTTTCCCTTTTTCACAAGCTGCTCTTTTAGATTGATGGACAACTGGTCTACTCTCTCGGCAATGGTGTTTCTGCTCATACTCACATTTAAAAAGAGTTGCCTTTTTTCTGGGCAAACTTCGTCACAAACTTTAATCATGCAGTTTTTGATGAAATCCCCCTCCGTAAATGGCCGGGCTGATTTAGCGATCTCTTCTGCCAAAATAAAACTGGCCTTGACAGCAGCCTGGCCTTGTGATTTGGCTTTTTTGAACAGAGCCTGTCGAGATTTGAGGCCTCGTTTTAATTCCTCTGCCTTTTGTAGCCTTTGTTCCATGTCCATATTCTTGTTTTTGTCCGCGTGTTTCGTTTCATAATGTCGTCTCAGATTATACTCTTTCAGTACCGCCACACTTTCTCCACACAGAAGACACACAGGTTTTCCAGCTACCTCCGTGAACATATACTCCGACTCCCACCTTGTTTGAAACCCCCGGTTCTCAGTGTCCACCTTCCGTTTTGCCATTTTTGATGGGTATCTGAAAGTTAATTTTACTGTGATGCTGACGACTGCTGTGCCAATAAATATTGAAATGAAGCAGCCTACTGCTCGGTGCGTCACCGTTGCATTGTGGGAAATGTAGTATTGGTGCGTGTAAAAGATCTGCGGGCTGCCGGCTTGCTGCGGTCTGCGGGCCGGTTCTAATAATAAATCAAGATCATCCCAGGGGCCGTAAAAAACCTTCTCGCGGGCCGGATGTGGCCCGCGGGCCTTGACTCTGACATATGTGCCCTAGACCCACTCCAATTTGCATACCGCCCCAACAGATCCACAGATGACGCAATCTCAATCGCACTACACACTGCCCTTTCCCATCTGGACAAAAGGAACACGTATGTGAGAATGCTGTTCATTGACTACAGCTCAGAGTTCAACACCATAGTGCCCACGAAGCTCATCACTAAGCTAAGGACCCTTGGTTAAACACCTCTCTCTGCAACTGGATCCTGGACTTCCTGACGGGCCACCCCCAGGTGGTAAGGCCCCTCAGGGGTGTATACTTAGTCCCCTCCTGTACTCCCTGTTCACCCATTGCATGGCCAAACACGACTCCAACACCATCATTAAGTTTGCTGACGACACAACAGTGGTAGGACAGATCACCGACAATGATGAGACAGCCTATAGGAAGGAGGCCAGAGAATTGTCAGTGTGGTGCCAGGACAACAACCTCTCCCTCAATGTGAGCAAGACAAAGGAGATTATCTTGGACTACAGGAAAGGCGGGCCGAACAGGCCCCCATTAACATCGACAGGGCTGTAGTGGAGCGGGTTGAGAGTTTCAAGTTCCTTGGTGTCCACATCACCAACAAACTGTCATGGTCCAAACACACCAAGACAGTCGTGAAGAGGGCACGACAAAACCTTTTCCCCCTCAGGAGACTGAAAAGATTTGGCATGGGTCCCCAGATCCTCAAAAGGTTCTACAGCTGCACCATCGAGAGCATCCTGACCGGTTGCATCACTGCCTGGTATGGTAACTGCTCGGCATCTGACCATAAGGCGCTACAAAGGGTAGTGCGTACGGTCCAGTACATCACTGGGGCCAAGCTTCCTGCCATCCAGGACCTATATAATAGGCGGTGTCAGAGGAAAGCCCATCAACTTGTCAGAGACTCCAGTCACCCAAGTCATGGATGGTTTTCTCTGCTGCCGCACGGCAAGCGGTACCAGAGTGCCAAGTCTAGGACCAAAAGGCTCCTTAACAGCTTCTACCCCCAAGCCATAAGACTGCTGAACAATTAATCAAATGGCCACCAGACTATTTACATTGACCCCCGCCTCCATTTGTTTAGTACACTGCTGCTACTTGCTGTTTATTATCTATGCATAGTCACTTCACCCCTACCTACATGTACAAATTACCTCATCTAACCTGTGCCCCCGCACACTGACTCGGTACCAGTAACCCCTGTATATAGCCTCGTTATTGTTATTTTATTGTGTTACTTTTTATTATTTTTAACTTAGTTTATTTAGTAAATATTTTCTTAACTCTTTCTTGAACTGCACTGTTGGTTAAGGGCTTGTAAGTAAGCATTTTACGGTAAGGTTTACACTTGTTGTATTCGGCGCATGTGACAAATAAAGTTTGATTTGATTTAATTTAATAGCCAACAGGAATGCCACCTTCATGGATAGATGCTTCAAAGACCCCAGGGGCTCGAAGATGCTGACAGCACCACGTCAAGGTCCCAGTTTGGCACCGAACGGGCCTTTGCTGGACGCAGACGTCTAACTCCCTTCATAAACTTGGAGAGCAATGGATGGCCACCCGTGGGTTCCTCCAGGCCATCATCATGGCATGCCGGAATTGTGGCCAAATACACTCTCAAAGTAGATGCAGTACAGCCCGCATCAAGCAGTGATTGTAAAAAGTGTAAAACCGTTTGTACATCACATGACTCAGGGGCAACATTATGACCCTCACACCAAGAACAGAATATGCCCCACCGCATGTTATATGACGCATTGGTGGAGGAAGCTCTGGTGTTCTGCACTGTGCTCACCACATTGTCCTGAATGCCTAGACTTGCCCATTTACGCCTTTCAGGGGCCAAGCCCAATGCTGGAGGTGGCGTGGGTCCGGATGCCAGAGCGTCCCCCGAGCCTGAGAGAGCAGGTCGGGTCTCAGCGGCAGTTGCCATTGGGTCCCAGAGAGGAGGGACAACAGGAGGCTGAACCATGGTCGTCTAGGCCAGTATGTGGCTATCAGGAGCAGCCAGTGGCCCTTCAAACTGACCCTGTCTAGTGTAGCTGTGATCACGGGAAATGGTGGGAATGCATAAAGTGTCGTTGCCGACCAATCGTGAGCAAGGGCATCCAAACCCAGAGGGCCTGGACGGTTCGATATCGGGAACCAGCTGAGACAATGAGTGTTCTCCTGAGATGCAAACAGGTGCACCTGCGCTCCTTTCCCACAGCTGTAACACCACCTGAGGGTGTAGATTCCAGTCCCCCTCCATTGGGCCATTGCTGCTGTGCGGTTTGTTGCTAACGTTACTTTGCTATCTGCCAACTTTACAGTTTTTACTTTTTAATTACTGTTCTTTATTTTCATTTTTCCCTCGCTTGACTTTTTTCATTCAACTTTTTTCATTCACCCCGGACGCTTTATCTGGACATGGTTCTACTGGACCTCCACCAGCCGAAGCTAAGTAGTAACATTAACATTATGCCTTCTAATTGCAGTCGCTGTACTCATAAAATACAGGACAACGATCGCCTTAGGGTGAGGATTGCCGTGCTGCAAGCCCAGCTTCAGACACAATCGTTAGTAGGCTGGACAATAGAATGAGTCAAAATTCACCCAAGGCTGAAAAACAGTAAAAGAACATTGGCTAAGCAGGAACACTAGCACGAGCCCATAGCAAATTAATGGAATCGAACGTTCGCAGAGCCTGTTTTAACTGGAGTGATGCTTAGAATTCCATTTCGCCTAAATAGCACAAAAAAATGTATCCCTTTTTATTTTACCAGTACAATCTGTTCGTCGGACGAAACTGGAAAAAAACAACTTGTGTAGAAAGTAAACATCAGCCCCTCGATGCTATCAACCATGCTTATGTCTGAGAAAGTAGTAATGAGAAAGTAGTGAAAAAATGAAAACTTCTGACTATTTCTGGTGATAGATGGGGTCCGACTTGAAAAAAATCAAAATATACACATTGTGAGATATTTGGCGAAATAGACAGACATATATTTTTATTTAACCAGGCAAGTCAGTTAAGAACAAATTCTTATTTACAATGACGGCCTAGGAACAGTGCGTTAACTGCCTTGTTCAGGGGCAGAATGACAGATCTTTACCTTGTCAGCTTGGGGAGTTGATCTAGCAGCCTTTTGGTTACTGGCCCAATGCTCTAACCACTAGGCTACCTGCCACCCCGTATTCCCTCTACAGCAGAGTCTAACAACTCATTCGCTGGTTGAAAACTGTTTTCTGCCCTTCCCAAAAGATAGAATTTGTAGATAATTGGCCCTCTTTCCGGGACTCACCCACAAACAGGACCAAGCCTGGCTTGCTGAGGAGTGACGGACTCCATCCTAGCTGGAGGGGTGCTCTCATCTTATCTACCAACATAGACAGGGCTCTAACTCCTCTAGCTCCACAATGAGATAGGGTTCAGGCCAGGCAGCAGGCTGTTAGCCAGCCTGCCAGCTTAGTGGAGTCTGCCACTAGCACAGTCAGTGTAGTCAGTTCAGCTATCCCCATTGAGACCGTGTCTGTGCCTCGACCTAGGTTGGGCAAAACTAAACATGGCAGTGTTCGCCTTAGCAATCTCACTGGAAAAAAGACCTCCTCCATTCCTGTCAATATTTAAAGAGATTGTGATATCTCATCTCAAAATAGGGCTACTTAATGTTAGATCCCTCACTTCCAAGGCAGTTACAGTACCTTGAAAAAGTGTTCATCCCCCTTGGCGTTTTCCTATTTTGTTGCATTACAACCTGTCATTTAAATAGATTTTTATTTGGATTTAATGTAATGGACATAAACAAAATAGTCCAAATTGGTGAAGTGACATGAAAAAAATTACTTGTTTCAAAAAATATAAAAAAATAAAAAACTGAAAAGGGGTGCGTGCATATGTATTCACCCCCTTTGCTATGAAGCCCCTAAATAAGATCTGGTGCAACTAATTACCTTCAGAAGTCACATAATTAGTTAAATAAATTCCACCTGTGTGCAATCTACGTGTCACATGACCTGTCACATGATCTCAGTATATATAGACCTGTTCTGAAAGGCCCCAGAGTCTGCAACACCACTAAGCAAGGGGCACCACCAAGCAAGCGGCACCATGAAGACCAAGAAGCCAAAGTTGTGGAGAAGTACACATCAGGGTTGGGTTATAAAAAAATATCAGAAACTTTGAACATCCCACGGAGCACGATTAAATCCATTATTAAAAAATGTAAAGAATATGGCACCACAACAAACCTGCCAAGAGAGGGCCACCCACCAAATCTCACAGACCAGGCAAGGAGGGCATTAATCAGAGGCAACAAAGAGACCAAAGATAACCCTGAAGGAGCTGCAAATCTCCACAGCGGAGATTGGAGTATCTGTACATAGGACCACTTTAAGCCATACACTCCATAGAGCTGGACTTTACGGAAGAGTGGCCAGAAAAAAGCAATTGCTTAAAGAAAATAATAAGCAGACGTGGGAGACTCCCCAAAGCATGTGGGAGACTCCCTAAACATATGGAAGAAGGTACTCTGGTCAAATGAGACTAAAATTTAGCTTTTTGGCCATCAAAGAAAACGCTATGTCTGGCGCAAACCCAACATCTCTCATCACCCCGAGAACACCATCCCCATGTTTTTCATCGGAAGGGATGGGGAAACTGGTCAGAATTGAAGGAATGACGGATGGCACTAAATACAGGGAAATTCTTGAGGGAAACCTGTTTCAATCTTCCAGAGATTTGAGACTGGGACGGAAGTTTACCATCCAGCAGGACAATGACCCTAAGCATACTGCTAAAGCAACACTCAAGTGTTTTAAGGGGAAACATTTAAATGTCTTGGAATGGCCTAGTCAAAGCCCAGACCTCAATCCAATTGAGAATATGTGGTATGACTTAAAGATTGCTGTACACCAGCAGAACCCATCCAACTTGAAGGAGCTGGAGCAGATTTGCCTTGAAGAATGGGCAAAAATCCCAGTGGCTAGATGTGCCAAGCTTATAGAGACATACCCCAAGAGACTTGCGGCTGTAATTGCTGCAAAAGGTGGCTCTACAAAGTATTGACTTTGGGGGGGGGGTGAATAGTTATGCATGCTCAATTTCTTGTTTGTTTCACAATAAAGAAATATGGCGAGAGCATCTTCAGCTCCTTTAAACATTTGTTGAGGCAGCGCAGGTCCATGACCGGCCGAAAGCTGCCGTCCTTTTTCGGATCTATGAAATACGTGGAGTGGAACCCACTTAACCGTTCTAGCAGCTCTATCTTCCTATCTCCAACCAGAGCACCTCCTTCCTCACCCCATCTGCCAACGAGGTGACCCAGATGCCCCTGTAGGACGACGGTCGGCATCGGAACTGGAGTTTGTATCACTCCAGGACTGTGCTCAGTACCCAGGGAGACCTCAACTGCCTCTCCCATTTTTCCCTTTGGGCCTGGGACAGATGGCCGAGGCCGACCACCAGCACCTCTAGAGGACTGCCGGGGCCCATCCTTCTTAGCCGTGTGCTGCTGCTTGCAATGGTGGTCACAACGCCTGTCATTCTGCTGTTGGGATATAAAACGCCTGTTCCCATTTCCCTGTCCCTGCTGTCTTGGTGGGGGAGGAGGGGTGCGAAGACGTTACTGGAGTGCCCTCGAGACATCCCTCCCTGTATTCCAGCTCCTTCGCGCCCAGTTGCCAAGAACTTCTGCAAAGTCTCTCTGTTTTTGCACAGTTTTGTAGTCTGCTGTATGATGTTGTTGACCCATGGCCCAAAGGTGGAACCTGGTGTGAAGTGGAGCTCCAAGAGTGTCTTCTGAACTGGCGGTGGCAGTTTAGACTGTGCCAGCCAAAGATGGTGGCGTGAAGTCACCACTGAAGCCAAAGCCTTACCGTTGGCACGTGCCATGTCCATCTGGAGCATAGTGAGCAGCCTTGACACCTCTGTAGCCTCCTTAAGAAGCTTGTCACCAGCCCCCTGGGAGGCGAGGGATCAGCAGGGCGAGGTAGGATTGCAGCATCGTACCCACGTTTACGAGGCGCACCATGATGGAGAGGGTCCTGAAAGTGCTTTGCAGCCGTTCATTGCTTACTCTTTCAGGTCCTGGTTTGAGGCGAGACACCTTGCCAACGATCTCCTTGTCAGGGAGGACCAGCCACCATGTCATCCATCACCGGATAGTGGTCTAGCCCCGAGGAGAGCCAACGGCCTGGTCTGGTTGTCTCAATGGAGAGCTGCTCAGATGGTGCTTCTTCCAGCTTGATATCAAGAGCGGTAGCTACTCTAGTTAAAAGCTCCCGTGTTGCTTCTATCACCACCAGGAGTGCCTCTGTAGCGGTACTCCCAGCTACAGATGGCGCTGTGGACTGGGTCGATACCTGATGTGCTCGGAACACTAAAGCACTGTCACCCAACTCCAACTCGTCTCCAGCGTGGAGCGACATCGCCATCATCATCCCCCCGTAAAGCGTTCACTTCCTCCAGCAGGTTTTCCGCCTGACGTTCGAGGCGGATCAACTCCTCAGCCGTAATGAGTTTGGAGCGGGGGACCCAAAGCGGCAATGCATCACCCCAGAGGGGGGAATACGTCATCAGATGGGGAGGACTGTACTGTGGCCATCATTCCCTCCCGGCGTGCTAAGCGAATACGTTCTCCAAAGGTGGAGAAACTATTGGGTTCTCTAACCACTGTCCGTGTGTGATCTAACCCAAGACAGGTCATGCAGACAGAGTGTGCATATCACGTAGGCAGGGGTACCCCGCATCTCTCACAATGAAACACCATAATAGTTATGCAGTTTCTCTGTGAAAGTGAAGCCAACAGTGTGATATTACTATGTGTCTGTAGTATACATTGCACAATACTGTAATAGTCAGATACTACAGCCTTAGTCTCAGACACTATCTGAAGGAGAAGAGATGTGAACAGGGTGTGAACTGCCTGATCATGGGGGAGGGGCAGAGCACACGAACTCACACACACGTTAGCTCAATCTTTGCTTATACTTGTGGGCCGGCTGTAACTAACAGCACGTAATAGTTTATTCTACTATACGTGGGGGTGTTGGCAGGACGTAAGGAGTGTGCTTAGTCCTGCCGTGGTCTGCTCTTGTTAAGCTAGCTACTGCATAGCTCGTTCACCGTGGAACACACACGAGTCTAGGCAAGATGGCTGCTCCCTGTGAGAGACCAGCGTGGTGCTACACGTGGCGCACTCTCCGGGGAGAACTGCAAGCCTGCCGGAGCGAAACATACACAGACTATGCAAGCCTGCCGAGCGGAAGGATACGATATTGGAGTGACCCAATATAGTGCTACATAACTGTATAAGCCCTGTATCAGTCCGAGGACCTGTTTGCTAGCATGTGTGTCGATACAACAATGGGGAGCACAAGATGACATCACTAGTTTGCAACAGTTTACCTGGCGCATATGGAGTGACTCTTTCCGTTTTACTGCAGACTGCGGCCCTCCCAAAATAACAATGGTTGCGTACCATGTCATGGACTGTGCCGTCAGGCACCAGATTGCTATAACATATGATGTGGTTAGCTGATACGTAAAATACCTATCCATGTGTTATAAGATCTGGCATACCTATCCAGGTGTTATAAGATCTGGCATACGTCAGCAACGTCTGAGCAGGGGAACACGGCCACTGTCATCAGATTCCGTCATTCTAACGCCAGACACAGTTGCCATTGGTGCTTTCTATTTGATTAAGCGATTGCTACGTTGCGTGACGGTTTGTACTGAACCACACGTTTCCCCAAAACGTTCTTCAACGTTCTTGAACAGACTTTGAAATACATTTGCTCCGTTTGGTGGGTGTGACTTGAACCAATGAATGACAGTTTTAAAGGGCAGCGGTACACAACCCAACCCCTTCACGTTTTCAATTGGTCATTCAGAACTGCACCATTTTAGTTTAATTGAACGTTGCACACCATTTTCTCACAGCCCAGGAGAAACAGAAATGGGGATAATTCATGGTGATAATTCATAGAAGAATATGTGATGCCTTTTAAAAGGTTAGAAAGTTTTGGTCTTGTAATTACTGTCAAGTTTTAAAGAGTAATAATAAATAAGAATAATAAGCCATTGACATAGAGAAATGTGACAATACTGGTTTATGGAACAATTGTATAAGCTATGTAATTCTGAGAAAGGGATATTGTGCACTTGTGAAACATTCTATTACCTACGTTTGATGATTGCATGTAATTTATTAATTACAGCTGACTCAAGTTGATGCATTGTCTCCGTGGTGTATATAATACCTTCATCTTGGAATGAACACTAGTGGACTATTTAACTAACTATTCAAAACAAACATAAACGGAGGCTGTGGGAGCAGATCAGCACATCACATCACAGCCTACTGCAGTGCCTGGACGCTCACCAACCCATAGAGCTATAGGCTGCTATACTATCCACCAATCAATGGGTCAGACTGGATCCATGTTCAAACTTTCCTGCAAATTGCACTTATTACATCCCCCAGTAGGTGTCAGCACCACGCCATTTAGTATCAGAATCACCTTTATTCGCCAAGTACATTTACTCATAACTGGAATTTGATTTAGTGAGAATGTGCTGCCAGCAATAGACAATATAGAAACAGAACACAGACAAAAGTCCACATAGACGTCATACAAAAAACACATCGTAAGTCGCTGTGGATAAGAGCATCTGCTAAATGACTAAATGTAAATGTAAAAAACATGAAACATAAACTCAGGTCCTCTGTCCTGCTCAAAGTCACAGCGGATCAAACTGAAATACATCACTGTAATGTCCAGTAGGCTACAGTCAGTGCATCATATTATCAGAAGTCTTTCAGTCAAGTATAGAAACAAATGGGCATTTTCAAACAAACCCAAACTCTACCGCTAGAAACATGCCTACTGGAGGTTTGGTAATGGACAATCCAGTTGTTGTTTGGTGCTTGTTCATGATATAACTACTGTATATATGCATGTGTTTTGTGATACTGGTTGAGTTATATATTAACAAACTGAGTCTCTAGCAGGTGTGTTGGATATTGGTAGTTGGTATAATGAGATTCTAAAGTAGAAGCTATGGTTCAGTATACAGCTTACGTTCAAAGTGTCACTTCCTTACTGTAATTAGAAATTGTAATGTGTGGCTCTGCCAACCTTCACCAGAGCAGTGTTCATTACTGCTGCATCAGTTTCTATCCCTCTCTCTTTCTCTAACGTCCTTCACTAACTATGTTCTATGTATTACATTTGAATCACCTCTCCCCACTCATGCTAGCCTCCACACTTCATTACTCCCTCTCACTGGAGACTGAAGAGGAGAAATAGGGGAGGGGGAGGGAGAGAGAGGGGGATAGAGACAGAGAAAGTGAGAAGAGGGGAAAGGCAGTGAGAAAGTCTTTCTGAGCAGAGAGCGAGGTTAGGGGGTGGCTGGGGGTGGAGAGAGATGAGTAGTGTATTGGGAATGAATTAGGTATTGGGGTGATTCTGCCTCAGTCTCAACCTCTCCGTTTTCAACACAACTGCTCATTCCTTTCCTCACTCTCTTCCCCTCTCCCTCTGTTTCTGCCACTGCCTGGCTACCACTCTGCTGCCTCTTACCCTCTCCCTCTGTTTCTGCCACTGCCTGGCTACCACTCTGCTGCCTCTTCCCCTCTCTTCCCCTCTCCCTCTGTTTCTGCCACTGCCTGGCTACCACTCTGCTGCCTCTTCCCCTCTCTTCCCCTCTCCCTCTGTTTCTGCCACTGCCTGGCTACCACTCTGCTGCCTCTTCCCCTCTCTTCCCCTCTCCCTCTGTTTCTGCCACTGCCTGGCTACCACTCTGCTGCCTCTTCCCCTCTCTTCCCCTCTCCCTCTGTTTCTGCCACTGCCTGGCTACCACTCTGCTGCCTCTTCCCCTCTCTTCCCCTCTCCCTCTGTTTCTGCAACTGCCTGGCTACCACTCTGCTGCCTCTTCCCCTCTCCCTCTGTTTCTGCCACTGCCTGGCTACCACTCTGCTGCCTCTTCCCCTCTCCCTCTGTTTCTGCCACTGCCTGGCTACCACTCTGCTGCCTCTTCCCCTCTCTTCCCCTCTCCCTCTGTTTCTGCCACTGCCTGGCTACCACTCTGCTGCCTCTTCCCCTCTCTTCCCCTCTCCCTCTGTTTCTGCCAGCTTCTCTTCCTCTCTACCACCCAAACCTCCCTCCCTGCTCCACTCTCCTTGTTTCTCTCTCTCTCTCCCCTCTCCCCCTCCTCCTCCTCCTCCTCCTCCTCCTCATCCCCTCCCTCCGTCTGTTGCTGCCCGACTTGCTCCTGACTTGTCCTCCCTCCCTCTGTATTCCACGCTACCTTGCCTCTCTCCGTCTCGGTTGTTCCCTTTCTTTTTCTCTGCTCTCTATATTCAGTGGTGCAACATGAGGCAGTCTGTGGCTATCTGTCTGTTTGGACTCTCAGCTCTGCTCCACGGTGAGTGACTTTCATTCCCTCTCTCTCTGTGTGTGTTTGTGTTTGTGTGTATGTGTGTGTGTGTATTTGTTGTGTGTGTTTGTGTGTCTGTGTCTGCAGGTATGTGTCTGTCCGTGAACGTACAGTGTGTGTGTGTGTGTGTGTGTGCGTGCGTGCGTGCGTGCGTGCGTGCGTGCGTGCGTGCGTGCGTGCGTGCGTGCGTGCGTGCGTGCGTGCGTGCGTGTGTGTGTGTGTGTGTGTGAGAGAGAGAGAGAGAGAGAGAGAGAGAGAGAGAGAGAGAGAGAGAGATCACTGTATGCATAGTGTCACTGCAGTGACAGTGAATTTACACAACTTTCTATAGACAGGGACACAGAGTTTGTATGTCTGGGTGCACGGCCATTGATATATGAGATAACTCAACCGCACAGTTCCAGCTGTATAGCAGAGAGAGAAGAGAGGAGAGGGAGAGGAACAGAGAGGGAGGAGAGAAGAGAGGAGAGGGAGAGGAACAGACAGAGAGGGAGGAGAGAAGAGAGGAGAGGGAGAGGAACAGAGAGAGAAGAGAGGAGAGGGAGAGGAACAGAGAGAGAAGAGAGGAGAGAGGAGAGGGAGAGGAACAGAGAGAGAAGAGAGGAGAGGGAGAGGAACAGAGAGAGAAGAGAGGAGAGGGAGAGGAACAGAGAGAGAAGAGATGAGAGGGAGAGGAACAGAGAGAGAAGAGAGGAGAGGGAGAGGGAGAGGAACAGAGAGAGAAGAGAGGAGAGGGAGAGGAACAGAGAGAGAAGAGAGGAGAGGGAGAGGAACAGAGAGAGAAGAGATGAGAGGGAGAGGAACAGAGAGGGAGGAGAGAAGAGGAGCAGGAATAAAGAGAGACAAGGGAGAGGAACAGAGAGGGAGGAGAGAAGAGGAGCAGGAATAAAGAGAGACAAGGGAGAGGAACAGAGAGGGAGGAGAGAAGAGGAGCAGGAATAAAGAGAGACAAGGGAGAGGAACAGAGAGGGAGGAGAGAAGAGGAGCAGGAATAAAGAGAGACAAGGGAGAGGAACAGAGAGGGAGGAGAGAAGAGGAGCAGGAATAAAGAGAGACAAGGGAGAGGAATGATCACAGAGCTTACAGGTTAGGATGCTGTTCATCACAGTTGTAGAATCCAACCCTCCTGTCTGTTTTAATCCGTTGTTGGTTGATCTGTTCCTCTCTGCACCAGCAGCAGTGTCTTAGATGACTAACTGTATATTGATATGGGCATCTCCATGCCCCATGTAAAGCTCATAATGGGGAGCACATCAAAAGCTAATAGTCAATACTTTTGAGAACATACAGTGCCTTCAGAAAGTATTCAGACCCCTTGGCTATTTCCACATTTTGTTACGTTACAGGCTTATTCGAAAATGGATTAAATAAATAAAATGTAACGGCGTTCCTCCTCCTCTTCATCCGAAAAGGAGGAGTAGTGATTCGACCAAACTGCAGCGTTGTAGTTCGACATATTATTTATTAAACAAAACAGAAAACACGACGAACACGAAACACTTGAGAATTTACAAAATAACAAACGCAGTCAACAGACCTGGACACGAACTTACATATAACGTGAAGAACGCAATAACAGGAAAACTGACTACATAAAACGAACGAACAAACAAAACCGAAAACAGTCCCGTGTGGCGTAACATACACTTACACAGACACAGGAGACAACCACCCACAAACAAACAGTGTGAAAACACCTACCTTAATATGACTCTCAATCAGAGGAAATGAAAACCACCTGCCTCTAATTGAGAGCCATATCAGGTCACCCTTTAAACCAACATAGAAACAGAAAACATAGACTGCCCACCCAAACTCACGTCCTGACCAACTAACACATACAAAACTAACAGAAAACAGGTCAGGAACGTGACATAACCCCCCCCTCAAGGTGCGAACTCCGGGCGCACCAGCACAAAGTCTAGGGGAGGGTCTGGGTGGGCATCTGACCACGGTGGTGGCTCAGGCTCTGGGCGAGGTCCCCACCCCACCATAGTCAATCCCAGCTTACGTCTCCCCCTTAGAATGACCACCCTCATCTTACACCCACTTAATTTAAATGTTAACCTTAAGATAAGGGGCAGCACCAGGACAAGGGGCAGCACCGGGATAGAGAGATAGCTCAAGACCGAGAGGTAGGTCAGGATAGAGAGGTAGCTCAGGATAGAGGGGCAACTCCGGACTGAAGGGCAGCTCCGGACAGAGAGACAGCTCTGGACTGAGGGACAGTTCTGGATCAATGACAGCTCTGGGCTGAGGGGCAGCTCATGACTGGCTGACGGCTCTGGACGCTCATGGCTAGCTGACGGCTCTGGACGCTCATGGCTAGCTGACGGCTCTGGACGCTCATGGCTGGCTGACGGCTCTGGACGCTCATGGCTGGCTGACGGCTCTGGACGCTCATGGCTCGCTGGCGGCTCTGGCAGATCCTGTCTGGTTGGCGGCTCTGGCAGATCCTGTCTGGTTGGCGGCTCTGGCAGATCCTGTCTGGTTGGCGGCTCTGGCAGATCCTGTCTGGTTGGCGGCTCTGGCAGATCCTGTCTGGTTGGCGGCTCTGGCAGATCCTGACTGACGAATGGCTCTAGCGGCTCCTGACTGACTAACGGCTCTGACGGCTCGGGACAGACGGGCGGCTCTAATGGCTCGGGACAGACGGATGGCTCAGACGGCGCTGGGGAGACGGATGGCTCAGACGGCGCTGGGGAGACGGATGGCTCAGACGGCGCTGGGGAGACGGATGGCTCAGATGGCGCTGAGGAGACGGATGGCTCAGATGGCGCTGCGGAGACGGATGGCTCAGATGGCGCTGCGGAGACGGATGGCTCTGGCTGATCCTGTCTGGCGGAAGGCTTTGGCTGCTCCTGTCTGGCGGAAGGCTCTAGCGGCTCCTGTCTGGCGGAAGGCTCTAGTGGCTCCTGTCTGGCGGAAGGCTCTGTAGGCTCATGGCAGACGGGCGGCTTTGCAGGCTCATGGCAGACGGGCGGCTTTGAAGGCTCAATACAGACGGGCAGTTCATGCGGCGCTTGGCAGACGGACAGTTCAGGCGCCGTTGGGCAGACGGCAGACTCTGGCCGGCTGAGACGCACTGTAGGCCTGGTGCGTGGTGCCGGAACTGGAGGCACCGGACTGGAGACACGCACTTCAAGCCTAGTGCGGGGAGCAGGGACAGGGCACACTGACCTCTCGAAGCGCACTATAGGCCTGGTGCGTGGTACCGGCACTGGTGGCACCGGGCTGAGTGCACGCACATCAGGACGAGTACGGGGAGAAGGAACAGTGCGTACAGGGCTCTGGAGACGCACAGGAGGCTTAGTGCGTGGTGCCGGAACTGGAGGCACTGGGCTGGAGACACGCACCATAGGGAGAGTGCGTGGAGGAGGAACAGGGCTCTGGAAACGCACTGGAAGCCTGGTGCGTGGAGTAGGCACTGGTGGTACTGGGCTGGGGCGGGGAGGTGGCGCCGGAAATACCGGACCGTGCAGGCGTACTGGCTCCCTTGAGCATTGAGCCTGCCCAACCTTACCTGGTTGAATGCTCCCCGTCGCCCGACCAGTGCGGGGAGGTGGAATAACCCGCACCGGGCTATGTAGGCGAACCGGGGACACCATGCATAAGGCTGGTGCCATGTAAGCCGGCCCAAGGAGACGTACTGGTGGCCAGATATGTAGAGCCGGCTTCATGACATCCGGCTCAACGCTCAATCTAGCCCTACCAGTGCGGGGAGGTGGAATAACCCGCACCGGGCTATGCACACGTACAGGAGACACCGTGCGCTCTACTGCGTAACACGGTGTCTGCCCGTACTCCCGCTCTCCACGGTTAGCCTGAGAAGTGGGCGCAGGTCTCCTACCTGCCCTTGGCCCACTACCTCTTAGCCCCCCCCCAAGAAATTTTTGGGGTTTCTTCTCGGGCTTCCTCGCTAGCCACGTACCTTCATATCTCCGGTTCCCTTGTCCGGTTGCCTCTGCTCTCCTCAGTGCCTCCAGCTGTTCCCATGGGAGGCGATCCCTTCCAGCCAGGATCTCCTCCCATGTGTAGCAACCCTTGCCGTTTAATACGTCCTCCCATGTCCATTCCTGTTTCGTGTTCCACTGCTCGAACTTATGCTGCTTGGTTCTGGATTGGTGGGTGGTTCTGTAACGGCGTTCCTCCTCCTCTTCATCCGAAAAGGAGGAGTAGTGATTCGACCAAACTGCAGCGTTGTAGTTCGACATATTATTTATTAAACAAAACAGAAAACACGACGAACACAAAACACTTGAGAATTTACAAAATAACAAACGCAGTCAACAGACCTGGACACGAACTTACATATAACGTGAAGAACGCAATAACAGGAAAACTGACTACATAAAACGAACGAACAAACAAAACCGAAAACAGTCCCGTGTGGCGTAACATACACTTACACAGACACAGGAGACAACCACCCACAAACAAACAGTGTGAAAACACCTACCTTAATATGACTCTCAATCAGAGGAAATGAAAACCACCTGCCTCTAATTGAGAGCCATATCAGGTCACCCTTTAAACCAACATAGAAACAGAAAACATAGACTGCCCACCCAAACTCACGTCCTGACCAACTAACACATACAAAACTAACAGAAAACAGGTCAGGAACGTGACATAAAAATACTCAACAATCTGCAAAAAACAATATCCCATAATGACAAAGCAAAAACAGTTTTCGCAAATGTATAAAACATTTCCATAAGTATTCAGACCCTTTGCTATGAGACTCAGGTGAGCTCAGGTGCATCCTGTTTCCATTGATCATACTTGAGATGTTTCTACAACTTGATTGGAGTCCACCTGTAGTAAATGCAATTGATTGGACCTGATTTGTTAAGGCACACACCTGTCTATATAAGGTCACACAGTTGACAGTGCATGTCAGAGCAAAAACCAAGCCATGAGGTCAAAGTTATTGTCCATAGAGCTCTGAGACAGGATTGTGTTGAGGCACAGATCTGGGGAAGGGTACCAAAACATTTCTGCAGCATTGAAGGTCCCCAAGACCACAGTGGCCTCCATCATTCTTAAATGGAAGAAGTTTGGAATCACCAAGACTCTTCCTAGAGTTGGCCACCCGGCCAAAATGAGCAATCGGGGGAGAAGAGCCTTGGTCAGGGAGGTGACCAAGAATCTGATGGTCACTCTGACAAAGCTCCAAAGTCCCTATGTGGAGATGGGAGAACCTTCCAGAAGGACAACCATCTCTGCAGCACTCCACCAATCAGGCCTTTATGGTAGAGTGGCCAGACTGAAGCCACTCCTCAGTAAAAGGTACATGACAGCCCACTTGGAGTTTGCCAAAAGGCACCTAAAGAACTCTCAGACCATGAGAAACAATATTCTCTGGTCTGATGAAACCAAGATTGAATTGTTTGGCCTGAATGCCAAGCATCATGTCTGGATGAAACCTGACACCATCCCTACGGTGAAGCATGTTGCTGGCAGCATCATGCTGTGGGGATGTTTTTCAGCGGCAGGGACTGAGAGACTAGTCAGAATGGAGGGAAAGATGAACAGAGCAAATCCTCACCACCATAAGCACAGAGCCAAGACAATGCAGGAGTGGCTTCAGGACAAGTCTCTGAATGTCCTTGAGTGGCCCAGCCAGAGCCCGGACTTGAACCTGATCGAACATCTCTGGAGAGACCAGAAAATAGCTGTGCTGCGATGCTCCCCATCCAACCTGACAGAGTTTGAGAGGATCTGCAGAAACTCCCCAAATACAGGTGTGCCAAGCTTGAAGCGTCATACCCAAGAAGAATAGAGGCTGTAATCGCTGCCAAAGGTGCTCCAACAAAGTGCTGAGTAAAGGGTCTGAAAACTTATGTAAACGTGAAATTTCCAACTTTTTTTTTTGCCTGTTTTTGCTTTGTCATTATTGGGAGTTGTGTATAGCTTGATGAGGGGGAAAAAATTATTTAATCAATTTTAGAATAAGGCTGTAACATAACAAAATGTGGAAAAAGTCAAGGGGTCTGAATACTTTCCAAATGCACTGTATACTGTACTGTATGTGGGCCTACAATCTCTTGTTAGACATTGCTACCGAATTTCATCAACTGCACAGATACATTAAGTCTGATACAGTTGTGAAACAGGAATGAGTGAAGTCAGTCCACGATGGAGCTGCTAGAAGTGAGGTTCCTGGTCTTCCTGTCTGTCTGTCTGTCTGTCTGTCTGTCTGTCTGTCTGTCTGTCTGTCTGTCTGTCTGTCTGTCTGTCTGTCTGTCTGTCTGTCTGTCTGTCTGTCTGTCTGTCTGTCTGTCTGTCTGTCTGTCTGTCTGTCCTCCTGTCTGTCTGTCTGTCTGTCTGTCTGTCTGTCTGTCTGTCTGTCTGTCTGTCTGTCTGTCTGTCTGTCTGTCTGTCTGTCCTCCTGTCTGTCTGTCTGTCTGTCTGTCTGTCTGTCTGTCTGTCTGTCTGTCCTCCTGTCTGTCTGTCTGTCTGTCTGTCTGTCTGTCTGTCTGTCTGTCTGTCTGTCTGTCTGTCTGTCTGTCTGTCTGTCTGTCTGTCTGTCTGTCTGTCTGTCTGTCTGTCTGTCTGTCTGTCTGTCTGTCTGTCTGTGTGGAGTGTGTTAGTGTTTAATGTGTTGCTATTTGAAGGACTCAAGCAGACGTTTTAACGGCCACAGAAAAGACTCTTGTCAGTTACTGATTGAGTCACTTAACAATTAACGGGCCTGTCTGGATACTTTCTCCCTGTCTTCACTCTCTCTCCACTTAATTCTCCTATTTCTCTCTCTCTTTCTCCCTCTCTTCACTCTCTCTCCACTTAATTCTCCTATTTCTCCCTCTCTTTCTCCCTCTCTTCACTCTCTCTCCACTTAATTCTCCTATTTCTCCCTCTCTTTCTCCCTCTCTTCACTCTCTCTCCACTTAATTCTCCTATTTCTCCCTCTCTTTCTCCCTCTCTTCACTCTCTCCTCTTGATTCTCCTCTTTCACGTCCCCGCCCCCGCCCCCTGCCTCCTCCAGTCATCTATAAATCTCTGTACTCGTTTTCAAAGCAGCTTCGTTTAAAACGATTTGAAACCGTTCCATTCAGATGATCTCTTCTTTTTTTGGTGTATTTCTTCTCATCATGTTTTTATTATTCTCACTCGCTTCTGGATTAATATTTTCTTCTCCTACAGCTCATCTCTTCCCCGTTTTAGATATTCTTCATCTATCAGTGCATTCACATCTTTCACTTTCCTCCTTTTCTATATATTTCTCTCTCATTTTCTTTCTGTCTTCTTGAATGTTTTCTATATATTTCTCTCATTTTCCTTCTGTCTGCAGGAATGTAGCTGTCTCTTTGTAACTGTCCATTCTGTCTGCAGGAATGTAGCTGTCTCTTTGTAACTGTCCATTCTGTCTGCAGGAATGTAGCTGTCTCTTTGTAACTGTCCATTCTGTCTGCAGGAATGTAGCTGTCTCTTTGTAACTGTCCATTCTGTCTGCAGGAATGTAGCTGTCTCTTTGTAACTGTCCATTCTGTCTGCAGGAATGTAGCTGTCTCTTTGTAACTGTCCATTTTGTCTCCTCTGTCTTCCTATTTTTTCCCTCTCGTCATTGCCCTCTCTCTCTCCCACTCTCCTCCCTCATCCTCATCCCTTTCCCTCCTTTCTACTCCTTATCCCCCTCCCCCTCTCTCTCCCTCCCCCTCTCTCAGTGTCTGAGCAGGGTCCCCACCAGCGTAATCTATTGAGGGAGCTACTGAGGGAATATAACCGTATGGAGAGACCTGTTGCCAACGACTCTCTACCACTCACTGTCCGATTCTCCTACACTCTCTTACAAGTCATGAATGTGGTACGCTACCATGTTCTCTTACACACACATTCATATAAACACACACGCACGCACGCACGCACGCACGCACACACACACACACACACACACACTAATTTAACTGTCTTCATCTTATTCCAGGATGAGAAAAACCAGATCCTCACCACTAATGCCTGGCTTCAGATGGTGAGGATGACCCTGCATGTGTGTCCATGCCCGCTAGTGTGTGTGTGTGTGTGCGTGTGGCTCCCTGGCTGCGTTTAGACAGGCTGCACAATTGTGATATTTCTTTCACTTATTGGTATTTTGCTCTGAAAAAGATCTGATGTGAAAAGATCTGATGTGATTGTGGAAAAATATACCAATTAGTGGAAAAATATCAGAATTGGTCTGCCTGTGTAAACACAGCCTCTGTAACCTTAATCATTTATTGACTGGATTTGTATAGCAATGGTTTGACCACTACCTTCAGTGGAACCAGTCAGAGTACCCAGGAGTGAAAACCCTTCGCTTCACTACTGACCAGGTCTGGATACCTGATATACTACTGTACAACAGGTGTGTAGGACACACACACACACACACACACACACACACACACACACACACACACACACACACACACACACACACACACACACACACACACACACACACACACACACACACACACACACACACACTGATCTTGCTGATCTTTCTTTTTTGTCCTTCTCAGTGCCCATGATAAGTTTGATGCCACCTTTAAGAGCTATGTGCTGGTCAACTCCAGTGGATTCTGTGAGTACCTACCTCCAGGTAAGACTACAGATCAACCTTTCTCTCTTTTTATTCTTCCCTGACCTTCCCCTCTCTCTCTCATGCACTTCTCTCTCAATGTCTGTTTCATCTTCTCCCTTCTCTCACTCCCTCTCTCCTACTCTCTCACCTTCCCCTCTCTCATTTTAGGGATATTCACTCATAGTTTCACATAGACATACCGGTAATGCACTTCTCTCTCAGTGTCTGTTTCATCTTCTCCCTTCTCTCACTCCCTCTCTCCTACTCTCTCACCTTCCCCCTCTCTGTCCCAGGTATTTTCAGCAGTGCGTGTAATGTTGACGTGCGTTGGTTTCCATTTGACATCCAACGGTGTGAGCTGAAGTTTGGCTCGTGGACGTTTGACGGCTGGCTGCTGGACCTCCAGATGCAGGAGGCTGACCTGTCAGGATACATGTCCAATGGAGAGTGGGACCTGCTGGGTGAGAGAGCTCTGTCTGCCCCCGACCCAGGTTGTCCCTCCTCCTTTACCCCCCCTCTCTTCTTTTCCATCCCTCTTGTATCTCTCTCTCATTTTCTAATCTCTCACTCCCTCTTTCCTCCCCCCTCTTGTAGGTGTACCAGGTGATCGTCATGAGATATTTTATGAGTGCTGTACAGAGCCCTACTCTGATGTGACCTTTGTTGTGACCCTACGGCGGAGAACTCTGTTCTACGCTCTCAACCTCCTCGTCCCCTGTGTTCTCATCTCCTCCTTGACACTGCTGTTGTTCATACTGCCAGCCCGATCGGGGGAGAAGATCGGTCTGGGTGAGGAGAGGGGGAGGAGGATAAGAGGGGGAAAATGGGAGAGGGGGAGATGGAGGACAGGGGGAGGGAGGGTAAAAGGGAGGGTAAAAGGGAGCGGGGATGGAGACAGGAGAGATGTGGCGGTGAAAAGGGGAGGGCTGAGGCGCTCTCTCCCTCTCTTTCTCTCTCCTTTCCTCTCTTTTCTCCATACCTGACCTCTCTCTTTTACTGTTTCTGTCAGTAATTCTGCAGTGTTCCAAGAAAAACTCTATTAAATGTTTACGATCATAAAGACAGAGAGCAGAGGGGAGCGACAGAGATGGAGGGAGAGAAGGGGGGTGGGGAGGTGAGGGACAGTGATAGAGGGAGAGAAGGGGGCGGGGAGGTAAGGGACCGTGATAGAGGGAGAGAAGAGGGGTGGGGAGGTGAGGGACAGTGATAGAGGGAGAGAAGGGGGCGGGGAGGTAAGGGACAGTGATAGAGGGAGAGAAGGGGGCGGGGAGGTGAGGGACAGTGATAGAGGGAGAGAAGAGGGGTGGGGAGGTAAGGGACAGTGATAGAGGGAGAGAAGAGGGCGGGGAGGTGAGGGACAGTGATAGAGGGAGAGAAGAGGGGTGGGGAGGTAAGGGACAGTGATAGAGGGAGAGAAGAGGGGTGGGGAGGTAAGGGACAGTGATAGAGGGAGAGAGGGGGGGGGGGAGGTAAGGGACAGTGATAGAGGGAGAGAAGAGGGGTGGGGAGGTAAGGGACAGTGATAGAGAGAGAGAAGGGGGCGGGGAGGTGAGGGACAGTGATAGAGGGAGAGAAGAGGGGTGGGGAGGTAAGGGACAGTGATAGAGGGAGAGAAGAGGGGTGGGGAGGTAAGGGACAGTGATAGAGGGAGAGAAGGGGGCGGGGAGGTAAGGGACAGTGATAGAGGGAGGGAAGAGGGGTGGGGAGGTGAGGGACAGTGATAGAGGGAGAGAAGAGGGTGGGGAGGTAAGGGACAGTGATAGAGGGAGAGAAGAGGGGTGGGGAGCAGAGTGGAGCAGAGGGACAGAGATGGGGAGAGAGAAGGATGTGTGGGGTGAGTAGGCAGAGAGATGGAGAATTGTATTACACACAAATATTGCTGTATTTCCCAGTGTAATAATATCCTTTTCCCCATCTCTCTCTCCAGGCATAACAATTCTTCTCTCTCTGACTGTCTTCATGTTGCTGGTGGCTGAGATTATGCCAGCTACCTCAGACTCCATACCACTGATAGGTCAGTAACTGTGTGTGTGTATGCGTGGTATGCGTACGCATTTAACTAGCCTGCTAATATATACAGTGACTTCGGAAAGTATTTAGACCCCTTGAACTTTTCCACATTTTGTTAGGTTACAGCCTTATTATAAAATGTATGAAATAGTTTTTTCCCCCTCATCAATTTACATACAATATCCCATAATGACAAAGCAAAAACAGGTTTTTAGAAATGTTTGCTAATTTATAAATATCAAATTTACATAAGTATTCAGATCCTTTCCTCAGTACTTTGTTGGAGCACCTTTGGCAGCGATTACAGAATTGAGTCTTGGGTATGACGTTACAAGCTTGGCACAGCTGTATTTGGGGAGTTTCTCCCATTCTTCTCTGCAGATCCTCTCAAGCTCTGTCAGGTTGGATGGGGAGCGTTGCTGCACAGCTATTTTCAGGTATCTTCAGAGATGTTCGATCGGGTTCAAGTCCGGGCTCTGGCTGGGCCACTCAAGGACATTCAGAGACTTGTCCTGAAGCCACTCCTGATTGCTCGCACCTGTGGACTTATGAAGGCTTCCTGGCAGAGTGCAGCCCTGACCCTGTTGGTGCTGCCCCCTGGGGATGGAGTGTGGAAGTGGTAGTGGTAGGGTCTAATCATGCTCCTAAGACCTAATCTAAGGAACCTATTCCATTACAGTGTGTATAATACTGTGTCTCCATCCTAGGTCAGTATTTTGTGAGCACCATGGTTACCGTAGGGATGTCAGTGGTGGCGACTGTAGTTGTACTTCAGTACCATCACCACGACCCCAACTGTGGAGACATGCCTCAATGGGTGAGGCTCTCTGTCTGTCTACTGATTCTGAAGTGTGTCTGTGACTGTCTGTGTGTGTTCCTCTCATATATGTGAATGTCTGGACCTTGTGTGCGTCCTGTCCTTTTCTATCAGGTGCAGTTTGTTCTGCTGCATGACATTACCAGGTTCCTCTTATCTATGTGTGTGTCCTCTCCCTATCTCTGTTTCTTCTGCCACAATGGGTCTCTGGGTCCTCTTGCCTACTCTCTCTCTGTGTGTGTTTCTCAGGTTGAGTTGGTTCTACTCCAGTGGGTTCCCTGGTTTCTGAGGATGAAGCGTCCAGGAGAGTGGGGTGAGCTCACACCCCACCACAGCCCCTCCAACCCCCAGACCAAGACCTGCTTCTCTCCCCCTACCACCACCACCCCAGCCCCCTCCACCCTCCCCCAGAGCCTCACCTCTCTGCAGGCCAGTCTAAGCCAGCTCAGCCAGCCCCTACCACACCCACCATCCAACCCAAACCTCCAGCCTAATATCCACCCTAACCCCAATCTCCCCTCCACCCCCCACCCTCAGCCCAATGGACACCGGCCCTACATTGGCTTCCAGAGTCCTCCTGAACCAGACCCTGCTGTCACCTGGAGAGGAGGAGGAGGAAGGGGTTCTGACAACCCAATCCTCCACCACCACCCACCCTCCTCCACAATGTTCGGCAGCCCCCCTCCACAACCCCCCACATCTCTGGACCCTGACCCCTCAGGCTCCAGCTGTGTGGAGGATGGGGCTGGAGCAGTCGGAGCAGGTACATGCCATGCCCAGGCCGGGGTGTTCCAGGCTGGGGTAGTGGAGGCCCAGCTTCAGGCCCTGCTGGAGGAGGTGCAGTTCCTGGCCAATCGTTTCCGTGAGCAGGACCGCAGGGTGAGCGTGGCGGAGAAGTGGCAGTTTGCAGCGGCGGTCATCGACCGGCTGTGTCTGGTGGGGTTCAGTGTGTTCAACATCATCTGTACCATCACCATCCTCATGGCCGCACCCAACTTTGTGGAGGCCGCCTCCAAGGACTTCTTCTGAGAAGGAGAGAGGGGGAAGAGGAGAGAGGAGAAGAGGAGAGAGGGGGAAGAGGAGAGAGGGGGAAGTGGAGAGAGGGGGAAGTGGAGAGAGGGGGAATAGGAGAGAGGGGGAATAGGAGGGAGGAGAAGAGAGGAGAGAGGGGGAAGAGGAGAGAGGGGGAAGAGGAGAGAGGGGGAAGAGGAGAGAGGGGGAAGTGGAGAGAGGGGGAATAGGAGAGAGGGGGAAGAGGAGAGAGGGGGAAGAGGAGGGAGGGGGAAGAGGAGGGAGGAGAAGAGAGGGGGAAGAGGAGAGAGGGGGAAGAGGGGAGAGGGGGAAGAGGAGAGAGGAGAGAGGGGGAAGAGGAGAGAGGGGAGAGAGGAGAGAGGGGGAAGAGGAGAGAGGGGGAAGAGGAGAGAGGAGAAGAGGAGAGAGGGGAGAGAGGGGGAAGTGGAGAGAGGGGGAAGGGGGAAGAGGAGAGAGGGGGAAGAGGAGAGAGGGGGATGAGGAGGGAGGGGGAAGAGGAGAGAGGGGGAAGAGGAGGGAGGGGGAAGAGGAGGGAGGAGAAGAGAGGAGAGAGGGGGAAGAGGAGGGAGAAGAGGGGAGAGGGGGCAGAGGAGGGGGGAGAGGACCATTGCTATCTTAATGGACCATGGCTGTACAGACTTACCATGTGGAACTGGACAGTCACTTGAGTTGCTTGTCACATCATGTTACAAAAAGTGAACTTGTGATTCTACATGGTGGAACTGTTTTAAATACTGCTGTTCATCTGAACTTTGTGGCTATGGATAAGAGTGTCACCTTAACGATTAAAACGTCAGTATAAATCACATATAGATATGTGGCCTGCCCAAATTCAAAGTGCTTACTGTGCATTTCTTCTGTCTTCTGGGTCTTCATGCCCAGTTTGGCTAATGGAGGGAGTTATGTCCAATCCTTCACTGATGATGATGTTATTGTCCTTTGGCCATGTGTTAATGAATGTGATATGATGGTGGGAATTGGACAGAGTGGTCCAAGCTCAAACTGGGCTGACCACACACAGACGTGAATTATTCACAAAAAACATGTTCATTTTGGCACCAGATTCTGGCAAGAGAAACTTTCTCTGTTCCCTCTCTCTCGCTCACTGTCACTTTCTAATAATACTTTTAATAAAGAAAACATAACTGGTTGTTAACTGTCTGGAGGAACTACAATAGGTGTCAGTCTACGTTTTGCATCTCAAAATAAATAATCTTATTTTCTATGTCTTTTCTGGACGGTCTCCCTCCGATCGAAGAGTAGGTAACAGGGACGCAGAGGGAGAGGTGGAGGAAGGGAGAGATGCAGAGAGGGAGAGGTGGAGGAAGGGAGAGATGCAGAGACAGAGAGAGAGGCAGAGGCAGAGGGAGATATGGGATAGAGATAGGCAGAGAGATTGAGTGATGCATTGTGAGATAGGGAGAGGACGAGAGAGAGATGCAGAGGGAGAGATGCAGAGAGGGAGAGATGCAGAGAGAAGGAGAGAGACAGAGAGAGAGGCAGAGAGAGATTGAGTGATGCATTGTGAGATAGGGAGAGGACGAGAGAGAGATGCAGAGAGAGAGATATGTAGAGGGGAGAAATGGGGGTAGAGGAAAGTGCTGACAACGCAAGTGGTAGAGAAACAGTGTTTTAACTGATTGGTCGTTAATGGAGGAGGGGGCGGGGGAGAGGGTGATTCTATATCTGACAGCAGTACTAAACAGCTTCAATGTAGCGTTATGAGCGAGACAGGGCTTATTGAGTGGACAGAGAACAACAGGTTAAACACATACAGAGCCTTCAGAAAGTGTTCAAACACCTTGACGACTTCCACACTGTTGTGTTACAGCCTGAATTCTACATATATTTTCTCACCCATCTACACACATTATGACAAAGTGAAAACATGTTTGATTACAGCTGGGAGTCTCTCTGGGTAAGTCTCTAAGAGCTTTCCACAACTGGGTTATTCTTTTCCAAAGTCTTCAAGTTCTGTCAAATTGGTTGTTGATCAATGCTAGACAACCAGTTTGAGGTCTTGCCATAGATTTTCAAGTCGATTTAAATCAACACTGTATCTCGGCTACTCAGAAACATTCACTTCTTATTGGTAAGCAACTCCAGTGTATATTTGGCCATATGTTTTAGGTTATTGTCCTGCTGAAAGGTGAATTCATCTCTGTGTCTGGTGGAAAGCAGACTGAACCAGGTTTTCCTCTAGGATTTTTCCTGTGCTTAGCTCCATTCCATTTCTGTTTTTCTCCTGAACCACCCGCCCCCAGTAATGTGTTGTATTGGATTTGCCCCAAACATTCAGGACAAAAAATTAATTGTTTTGCCACAATCCATTTTTGCAGTATTACTTTAGCAGCTTGTTGCAAACAGGACGCTTGTTTTGGAAAATGTTATTCTGTACAGGCTTCCTTCTTGTCCCTCTGTCAATTAGATAAGTATTGTGGAGTAACTACAATGTTGTTGATCCATCCTCAGTTTTTTCCTATCACAGCCATTAAACTCTGTAACTGTTTTAAAGTCGCCATTGTCCTCATGGTGAAATCCCTGAATGGTTTCCTTCCTCTCCACCAACTGAGTTATGAAGGACGCCTGTATCTTTGTAGTGACTGGGTGTATTGATACACCATCCAAAGTGTAATTAATAACTTCACCCCGCTCAAAGGGATATTCAAAGTCCAGAACAGACAATGGGAGGCACACAGTACTACAGTACATGGAGCCATGGCTACAACTCTATTCCACATCAGGTAACTGATGCAAGCAGTAGGATTAGATTTAAAAAACAGATAAAAATACACCTAATGGAACAGCGGGGGCTGTGAAGATACACACACAGGCACAGACACATGAAAGCACACACACTCGTACACATGGATTTTGTATTGTAGATATGTGATAGTAGAGTAGTGGCCTGAGGGAACACACTTAATATGTTGTGAACAGTGTAATGAAATATGTCATTTAAGGTCATATTTTTTATTGTATACAACTACCTTAATGTTCTGGAACGCAGGAAGAGAAGCTGCTGCTTTGGCAGCTAATGGGGATTAATAAATACAAATGTCTACATTTTTATTTTTTTACCCATCTACCAATAGGTGCCCTTCTCTATGAGGCATTGGAAAACCTCCTTGGTCTTTGTGGTTGAATGTGTGTTTGAAATTCATTGGTCGAACGAAGGACCTTAAATATAATTGTATATGTGGGGTACAGAGATGAGGTAGTTATTCAAAAACCGTGTTAAAACACTATTATCCGACACAGAGTGAGTCCACGCAACTTACATGAATTGTTAAGAACATGTTTACTTCTGAACTTATTTAGGCTTGTCATAACAAAGGGGGTTGATACTTATTGACTCTAGACATTTTAGCTTTTCATTTTTAAGTAATTAGGAAAAATTTGGAAAAACATAATTCCTCGTTGACATTAATAGGCCTCTTTGGCATTATGTGTAGGCCAGTCACAAAACAATCTCTATTTAATACATTTTAGAATAAGGCTGTAATGTAACAAAATGTGGAAAAAGTCAAGGAATGTGAAAACTTTCTGAAGGCACTGTACATGCAGATGTGCTCTTAAATGTGAACATGCACACAGGAGCACTAGTAACACAGTGCCAGGATGTGACTGCAGCAAGTCCTCTGTCCTGTCGCAGTTCACACATTTGCACAGGGATGCATCCACACACACACCTCTTTGTGCAAGGCTGTCAGATTGTGTGTCTGCTCAGATGGAAAATGAGAAAAGAGGGAAAAGAATGAATGAAGATAAATAATTATGATTTATAGTCGCATTGAAAATATGTTCTAGCCATGTTATAGGGACGTTCAGGTTGGATTTCTCCTGGGCTAAAGGACCCAAAGACATATCAACTGAATCTTTTCTGTTTAGAGTTGAGAGACAACTTTTCAAGTCTCTGTTTCAAAACAGAGTGTATATTTAGTGTCTCTCTGTATCAGTCAGATAGTGGTATGTGATAACACCCCCTCTAATCAATACTGCTTGATTAGTCGTTGTAGATGGCTCTCTGTGGGTCGATAAGGAGACACTTTCTGTCCAGCGGATAATTGTCTTACCACTCTCATTAGAGGAAAAGAGAAAGAGGAAAGGCAGAGAAGAGGAGGATAGGCAGAGAAGAGGAAGATAAAAGGCAGAGAAGAGGAAGAGGAAAGGCAGAGGAAGAGGAAAGGCAGAGGAAGAGGAAAGGCAGAGGAAGAGGAAAGGCAGAGGAAGAGGAAAGGCAGAGGAAGAGGAAAGGCAGAGGAAGAAGAAAGGCAGAGGAAGAAGAAAGGCAGAGGAAGAAGAAAGGCAGAGGAAGAGGAAAGGCAGAGGAAGAGGAAAGGCAGAGGAAAGGCAGAGGAAAGGCAGAGGAAGAAGAAAGGCAGAGGAAAGGCAGAGGAAGAGGAAAGGCAGAGGAAGAAGAAAGGCAGAGGAAGAAGAAAGGCAGAGGAAAGGCAGAGGAAAGGCAGAGGAAGAAGAAAGGCAGAGGAAGAGGAAAGGCAGAGGAAGAGGAAAGGCAGAGGAAGAGAAAAGGCAGAGGAAGAAGAAAGGCAGAGGAAGAAGAAAGGCAGAGGAAGAGAAAAAGGCAGAGGAAGAAGAAAGGCAGAGGAAGAGAAAAGGCAGAGGAAGGGCAGAAAAGAGGAAGAGCAGAGGAAGAGAGCGAGAGAGAGCGAGAGAGAGCGCAGCTGGGGGTGGTAATATGTCCATTCTGGTTTAAGATGCGTAGAAAATGGTGTAATAGTGTAAATGGTCCATTCTGGGTGCAGCAGAAAACCTACTTCTCTTAGACAGCATTTGGCTTCAGTGGAACAATACATTATTATCTCTCCATCACCCGATATCTACCAGGGTGTTTATCAATGAAATAAATCGATGGACAAACACAATCACAGACTGGTGTCAAGTGCCCCCCCCACACACTTTTCATTCTTGTGCACTAGAAACTAGGTAATTAAGATTAGAGTTGGAGACACCAAAGGAGAGAAGACATCAATGTTTTGCATTAATAAATAATTTCATTTAAAATAATGTTACAATTCATTACAATAAGTCAATAAGTTAAATTACTAAATGACTTCAGCTTTCATCAGTTCAACCCTGTGTGGTTCCCTTCAGATTGTTTTATTTTCTCATTTGCTTGATTTGTCAGACAGGTGAAGATACTGTAGGATAAGAGAAGTAGAGCTTGCTTAATATCTTACTTAAATAAAAGAGTTGACGACGAGAGACAGAGTGTTTGAGAGAGATATCGCAGATTAGAGGGCGAGATAGCAGAGACATGATTGACAAGTGAAGCAGCCTATGGGAGTGAGGCATGATGATCCATCGCGTAAACAGCCTAAGCCTGTTGGAGATTCAGGTCCCAAATCAAATCACTCACAGATAAAGGAAACCTCATTGGTGTAGTGGGGCCTGGAGAAGTGAGTATACCATCATTTTGCCAGAAAATCTTTCATAGAAAAACAACAAATGCATGTTAAGCCCACATCAATGCTTATACCGCATAAGGAGACCATTTTTGAGGTCTGGGAAAAATCTAAAATAATATTTTTGGGAGGGTCTAGTTGCCCTTTAAAATAATTAAGCACCAAGCAAAATACCATGTGGCTCGCAGTGTCTGTACTCTACAATGTAGGCCTACAGTAGAGTAGATGTGATTGCAGAGTTTTCAAAAGAAATGCCCTCCAGATTGATACAAATCATCATTATATCACGTGGGCCTAATTTGCAGTCAACATTTAAAGATGCACTATACAGAAATAGCTCCGCCATTTCCTGGTTGCTAAAATTCTAAGTTCGCCTAACTTCAGTTTGTGACAAAACAATAAGTAATTGTATAGAGAGTCTTTGTACCATCTAAACCTCTGCAATATATTTTCCATAACCAAAAAGATTGTATTTTCAGCCGTCTGAAACTGGTGTACAAAACAAAATAAAAGATGCAAAAACTAAACTTAAGAATGGGAAGCATAGAAATAGTGCACATAGAATAGATCTACCACTTATTAGACTTGCTTTCAATGATGACAGATCTTTAAGTCACATTTCTATGTGAACTTGTTGGGTCGCCCAAAGTTACATATTGCAGCTTTAATTAGGAAGTTTTCCTTGGGAAAGCATGTGGAAATGTTCATTCAAAACAGCACATGACTGAATTGAGCACTGCAAAGATTCAACCAAGACTTTGGACCAAACTCTTTCAATACCTGGTTTGCTTACCCATTGTTATTTGATTTGATTCATTAAACCTTTATTTAACTAGGCAAGTCCTACCAACCCTACCAGCTGTGAGCTGCTCCATGGGACAACCAGCTGCGGCTCTTACTGCCATGATATTCCGCTGAAACTTGGCTGTGTGCAGCGCACATGTGAATATATTACACGTGCTTTGCGATTGTGTAGGCTACTTTCTCTATTGTACCACATCATTGATACAGTTTATACCACCACTACACTACTTTGATACGCATCAGTGGGGATTAAGAAGTGACTATACCCAATGTCCACTGAACAAAAAGTGGGTTTCGTGCAAATGTATTTTATTTAACCTTTATTTAAACCTCCGTGTAGCTCCTACTACACCACTGTTTAAACCTCTGTAGGGTTTAGGATGTATACCTCCGTGTAGCTCCTACTACACCACTGTTTAAACCTCTGTGGGGTTCAGGATGTATACCTCCGTGTAGCTCCTACTACACCACTGTTTAAACCTCTGTAGGGTTAAGGATGTATACCTCCGTGTAGCTCCTACTGCACCACTGTTTAAACCTCTGTAGGGTTAAGGATGTATACCTCCGTGTAGCTCCTACTACACCACTGTTTAAACCTCTGTAGGGTTAAGGATGTGTAGCTCCTACTACACCACTGTTTAAACCTCTGTAGGGTTTAGGATGTATACCTCCGTGTAGCTCCTACTACACCACTGTTTAAACCTCTGTAGGGTTTAGGATGTGTACCTCCGTGTAGCTCCTACTACACCACTGTTTAAACCTCTGTGGGGTTAAGGATGTGTAGCTCCTACTGCACCACTGTTTAAACCTCTGTAGGGTTTAGGATGTATACCTCCGTGTAGCTCCTACTACACCACTGTTTAAACCTCTGTAGGGTTTAGGATGTATACCTCCGTGTAGCTCCTACTACACCACTGTTTAAACCTCTGTGGGGTTAAGGATGTGTAGCTCCTACTGCACCACTGTTTAAACCTCTGTAGGGTTTAGGATGTATACCTCCGTGTAGCTCCTACTACACCACTGTTTAAACCTCTGTGGGGTTTAGGATGTGTACCTCCGTGTAGCTCCTACTACACCACTGTTTAAACCTCTGTAGGGTTAAGGATGTGTAGCTCCTACTGCACCACTGTTTAAACCTCTGTGGGGTTAAGGATGTGTAGCTCCTACTGCACCACTGTTTAAACCTCTGTAGGGTTTAGGATGTATACCTCCGTGTAGCTCCTACTGCACCACTGTTTAAACCTCTGTAGGGTTAAGGATGTGTAGCTCCTACTGCACCACTGTTTAAACCTCTGTGGGGTTAAGGATGTGTAGCTCCTACTACACCACTGTTTAAACCTCTGTGGGGTTAAGGATGTGTAGCTCCTACTACACCACTGTTTAAACCTCTGTAGGGTTTAGGATGTATACCTCCGTGTAGCTCCTACTACACCACTGTTTAAACCTCTGTAGGGTTAAGGATGTGTAGCTCCTACTGCACCACTGTTTAAACCTCTGTGGGGTTAAGGATGTATACCTCCGTGTAGCTCCTACTACACCACTGTTTAAACCTCTGTGGGGTTAAGGATGTGTAGCTCCTACTACACCACTGTTTAAACCTCTGTGGGGTTAAGGATGTGTAGCTCCTACTACACCACTGTTTAAACCTCTGTGGGGTTAAGGATGTGTAGCTCCTACTACACCACTGTTTAAACCTCTGTGGGGTTAAGGATGTGTAGCTCCTACTACACCACTGTTTAAACCTCTGTGGGGTTAAGGATGTGTAGCTCCTACTACACCACTGTTTAAACCTCTGTGGGGTTAAGGATGTGTAGCTCCTACTACACCACTGTTTAAACCTCTGTGGGGTTAAGGATGTGTAGCTCCTACTACACCACTGTTTAAACCTCTGTGGGGTTAAGGATGTGTAGCTCCTACTACACCACTGTTTAAACCTCTGTAGGGTTTAGGATGTATACCTCCGTGTAGCTCCTACTACACCACTGTTTAAACCTCTGTGGGGTTAAGGATGTGTAGCTCCTACTGCACCACTGTTTAAACCTCTGTGGGGTTAAGGATGTGTAGCTCCTACTGCACCACTGTTTAAACCTCTGTGGGGTTAAGGATGTGTAGCTCCTACTGCACCACTGTTTAAACCTCTGTGGGGTTCAGGATGTGTAGCTCCTACTACACCACTGTTTAAACCTCTGTGGGGTTCAGGATGTGTAGTTCCTACTGCACCACTGTTTAAACCTCTGTGGGGTTAAGGATGTGTAGCTCCTACTACACCACTGTTTAAACCTCTGTGGGGTTCAGGATGTGTAGCTCCTACTGCACCACTGTTTAAACCTCTGTGGGGTTA
Source organism: Salvelinus namaycush (assembly GCF_016432855.1). NCBI lineage: Eukaryota > Metazoa > Chordata > Actinopteri > Salmoniformes > Salmonidae > Salvelinus > Salvelinus namaycush. Next base: position 16,494 of record NW_024061325.1, on the reverse strand, counting down.
AGGATGTGTAGCTCCTACTGCACCACTGTTTAAACCTCTGTGGGGTTCAGGATGTGTAGCTCCTACTACACCACTGTTTAAACCTCTGTGGGGTTCAGGATGTGTAGCTCCTACTGCACCACTGTTTAAACCTCTGTGGGGTTAAGGATGTGTAGCTCCTACTGCACCACTGTTTAAACCTCTGTGGGGTTAAGGATGTGTAGCTCCTACTGCACCACTGTTTAAACCTCTGTGGGGTTAAGGATGTGTAGCTCCTACTACACCACTGTTTAAACCTCTGTGGGGTTAAGGATGTGTAGCTCCTACTGCACCACTGTTTAAACCTCTGTGGGGTTAAGGATGTGTAGCTCCTACTACACCACTGTTTAAACCTCTGTGGGGTTAAGGATGTGTAGCTCCTACTGCACCACTGTTTAAACCTCTGTGGGGTTAAGGATGTGTAGCTCCTACTACACCACTGTTTAAACCTCTGTGGGGTTAAGGATGTGTAGCTCCTACTGCACCACTGTTTAAACCTCTGTGGGGTTAAGGATGTGTAGCTCCTACTACACCACTGTTTAAACCTCTGTGGGGTTAAGGATGTGTAGCTCCTACTGCACCACTGTTTAAACCTCTGTAGGGTTAAGGATGTGTAGCTCCTACTGCACCACTGTTTAAACCTCTGTAGGGTTAAGGATGTGTAGCTCCTACTGCACCACTGTTTAAACCTCTGTAGGGTTAAGGATGTGTAGCTCCTACTGCACCACTGTTTAAACCTCTGTAGGGTTAAGGATGTGTAGCTCCTACTGCACCACTGTTTAAACCTCTGTGGGGTTAAGGATGTGTAGCTCCTACTGCACCACTGTTTAAACCTCTGTAGTGTTAAGGATGTGTAGCTCCTACTGCACCACTGTTTAAACCTCTGTAGGGTTAAGGATGTGTAGCTCCTACTGCACCACTGTTTAAACCTCTGTGGGGTTAAGGATGTGTAGCTCCTACTGCACCACTGTTTAAACCTCTGTGGGGTTAAGGATGTGTAGCTCCTACTACACCACTGTTTAAACCTCTGTGGGGTTAAGGATGTGTAGCTCCTACTACACCACTGTTTAAACCTCTGTGGGGTTAAGGATGTGTAGCTCCTACTACACCACTGTTTAAACCTCTGTGGGGTTCAGGATGTGTAGCTCCTACTGCACCACTGTTTAAACCTCTGTGGGGTTAAGGATGTGTAGCTCCTACTGCACCACTGTTTAAACCTCTGTGGGGTTCAGGATGTGTAGCTCCTACTACACCACTGTTTAAACCTCTGTGGGGTTAAGGATGTGTAGCTCCTACTGCACCACTGTTTAAACCTCTGTGGGGTTAAGGATGTGTAGCTCCTACTGCACCACTGTTTAAACCTCTGTGGGGTTCAGGATGTGTAGCTCCTACTACACCACTGTTTAAACCTCTGTGGGGTTCAGGATGTGTAGTTCCTACTGCACCACTGTTTAAACCTCTGTGGGGTTAAGGATGTGTAGCTCCTACTACACCACTGTTTAAACCTCTGTGGGGTTCAGGATGTGTAGCTCCTACTGCACCACTGTTTAAACCTCTGTGGGGTTAAGGATGTGTAGCTCCTACTGCACCACTGTTTAAACCTCTGTGGGGTTCAGGATGTGTAGCTCCTACTACACCACTGTTTAAACCTCTGTGGGGTTCAGGATGTGTAGCTCCTACTGCACCACTGTTTAAACCTCTGTGGGGTTAAGGATGTGTAGCTCCTACTGCACCACTGTTTAAACCTCTGTGGGGTTAAGGATGTGTAGCTCCTACTACACCACTGTTTAAACCTCTGTGGGGTTAAGGATGTGTAGCTCCTACTACACCACTGTTTAAACCTCTGTGGGGTTCAGGATGTGTAGCTCCTACTACACCACTGTTTAAACCTCTGTGGGGTTAAGGATGTGTAGCTCCTACTACACCACTGTTTAAACCTCTGTAGGGTTAAGGATGTGTAGCTCCTACTGCACCACTGTTTAAACCTCTGTGGGGTTCAGGATGTGTAGCTCCTACTGCACCACTGTTTAAACCTCTGTGGGGTTAAGGATGTGTAGCTCCTACTGCACCACTGTTTAAACCTCTGTGGGGTTAAGGATGTGTAGCTCCTACTGCACCACTGGGAAACCCTGCTGTAGGTTAACACTGCATTTAAAGATGTGTGTGGTGTTGCATCAACATCCAATGAAAACATCCACCAGAGGATATTGAATCAGGTGTTTCTGCTTGGCTGGAGCAAAAGCCTGCACCCACACCGGCCCTCTGTTAGAATACTGGCCAGTCCTGTTCTATAGGAACTGATCTAGTGGTTCTCAGTTGGAGGGAGACCCCTGCAGGTCGTTCTAAGCACTGCAGCTTCTTCAGATACACAAGGACCAATATATCAATTGAACCAAAGACTCACCTAAACCAACACCATAGACATATCCTACAGACTGAAAAATCCCGGTGTGTTTTCTCAAGCATCACACCAAGAACAGAAAGACACAAAACATGTAAAACGAGATGCACTTCTGAGTTCAGTGTTATTTACAACCCAGTATAAATACCGTCTTCATGACAACCCACGGTTAGGCATCAGCAGAACAGAAAGCTTAGGCTAGCATAGAATGAATACATATTGAGCTTAACGTGGTCAACATCTTACAGGGTTCTTTTTGTGCTATTCTGTCCAATGTCTGAAATTATACACTGCTCAAAAAAATTAAGGGAACACTTAAACAACACAATGTAACTCCAAGTCAATCACACTTCTGTGAAATCAAACTGTCCACTTAGGAAGCAACACTGATTGACAATAAATTTCACATGCTGTTGTGCAAATGGAATAGACAAAAGGTGGAAATTATAGGCAATTAGCAAGACACCCCCAATAAAGGAGTGATTCTGCAGGTGGTGACCACAGACCACATCTCAGTTCCTATGCTTCCTGGCTGATGTTTTGGTCACTTTTGAATGCTGGCGGTGCTTTCACTCTAGTGGTAGCATGAGACAGAGTCTACAACCCACACAAGTGGCTCAGGTAGTGCAGCTCATCCAGGATGGCACATCAATGCGAGCTGTGGCAAGAAGGTTTGCTGTGTCTGTCAGCGTAGTGTCCAGAGCATGGAGGCGCTACCAGGAGACAGGCCAGGACATCAGGAGACGTGGAGGAGGCCGTAGGAGGGCAACAACCCAGCAGCAGGACCGCTACCTCCGCCTTTGTGCAAGGGGGAGCACTGCCAGAGCCCTGCAAAATGACCTCCAGCAGGCCACAAATGTGCATGTGTCAGCATATGGTCTCACAAGGGCTCTGAGGATCTCATCTCGGTACCTAATGGCAGTCAGGCTACCTCTGGCGAGCACATGGAGGGCTGTGCGGCTCCACAAAGAAATGCCACCCCACACCATGACTGACCCACCGCCAAACCGGTCATGCTGGAGGATGTTGCAGGCAGCAGAACGTTCTCCACGGCGTCTCCAGACTCTGTCACATGTGCTCATGTGCTCAGTGTGAACCTGCTTTAATCTGTGAAGAGCACAGGGCGCCAGTGGCGAATTTGCCAATCTTGGTGTTCTCTGGCAAATGCCAAACATCCTGCACGGTGTTGGGCTGTAAGCACAACCTCCACCTGTGGACGTCGGGCCCTCATACCACCCTCATGGAGTCTGTTTCTGACCGTTTGAGCAGACACATGCACATTTGTGGCCTGCTGGAGGTCATTTTGCAGGGCTCTGGCAGTGCTCCCCCTTGCACAAAGGCGGAGGTAGCGGTCCTGCTGCTGGGTTGTTGCCCTCCTACGGCCTCCTCCACGTCTCCTGATGTCCTGGCCTGTCTCCTGGTAGCGCCTCCATGCTCTGGACACTACGCTGACAGACACAGCAAACCTTCTTGCCACAGCTCGCATTGATGTGCCATCCTGGATGAGCTGCACTACCTGAGCCACTTGTGTGGGTTGTAGACTCTGTCTCATGCTACCACTAGAGTGAAAGCACCGCCAGCATTCAAAAGTGACCAAAACATCAGCCAGGAAGCATAGGAACTGAGATGTGGTCTGTGGTCACCACCTGCAGAATCACTCCTTTATTGGGGGTGTCTTGCTAATTGCCTATAATTTCCACTTTTTGTCTATTCCATTTGCACAACAGCATGTGAAATTTATTGTCAATCAGTGTTGCTTCCTAAGTGGACAGTTTGATTTCACAGAAGTGTGATTGACTTGGAGTTACATTGTGTTGTTTAAGTGTTCCCTTTATTTTTTTGAGCAGTGTATATATATATATATATCTTTAGGAGGTACACAAAACACACAGGTGAAGTAAACATGTTCATTGTTCAGGTATGTGTCAAGATGGCAGAATACTTCCTGGGATCCAATTCCTACATGATGAGCATTCTGTATGTGTTTTTTTATGAGAAGGTTTTTGTATTCAAAAATGGCTTCAGGGCAATTTCAGCATCTGTAAACCAAAACAGAACCAGCAGCTGAAACACACATGCTACCCTTGGTTCTGCTCGGCCCAATAGTCACAAATAAAGGAAATGTATGGTGTCTCTCTCTCTCTCTCTCTCTCTGTAATAGTCTCTTCAGTAGATCTCTTTGAAATGGAGATAGATATTATCTCCTGTTTGTAGCCACTATGTCAATCTGTCTGTGTGGTTCATATGAGTCCAGTCTCTTATATCATGGGGCCGTTTCCCTCCGTCTGTCTAGACTCATTCTGGGAGTTCAGTTCAGAGAGAAGGGTTGTGTTTCTACCTCCAGGGTTCCAACCTAGACTCTCACAGCTCAGTCCATAATCAGTCGACACACACACACAGTTCCTGTTTTTGAACTTTTCAGATGCGTCTCAGTCCATCACCACCAGCCGTTTCCTCTTTTAGAACAGGTTCTGTTCCATCACCACCAGCCGTTTCCTCTTTTAGAACAGGTTCTGTTCCAGCACCACCAGCCGTTTCCTCTTTTAGAACAGGTTCTGTTCCATCACCACCAGCCGTTTCCTCTTTTAGAACAGGTTCTGTTCCAGCACCACCAGCCGTTTCCTCTTTTAGAACAGGTTCTGTTCCATCACCACCAGCCGTTTCCTCTTTTAGAACAGGTTCTGTTCCATCACCACCAGCTGTTTCCCCTTTTAGAACAGGTTCTGTTCCAGCACCACCAACCGTTTCCTCTTTTAGAACAGGTTCTGTTCTAGCACCACCAGCCGTTTCCTCTTTTAGAACAGGTTCTGTTCCAGCACCACCAGCCTTTTCCTCTTTTAGAACAGGTTCGGTTCCATCACCACCAGCCGTTTCCTCTTTTAGAACAGGTTCTGTTCCAGCACCACCAGCTGTTTCCTCTTTTAGAACAGGTTCTGTTCCAGCATCTGTATCCCTCTTTTGTTCTCTTCTTCCACTGCACTCTGTTCCAGTCCAGAGCATTCCAAAGTGGCCACAAAACACCCAATGGCCTTGCATGTGTCAAATCCCTTGTCCAATATCGTCCCAGAGAACCATCTCCTTCATCCAATCCCACCACAAGATGTATGCCTCCTTAGCCAATAGTCACAGGTCTCCATGGAGTTTTGACCAAAGAGGTGATGCGATGTATGAAGGCATGTATCTAAGTCTTTAGAGTTACTTATTCACCTGTACAAACCTGCTATATGTTTCTACTGTAGCTTCCTGTTGGCTTGTCGAGTGTGTTTATATCGTGTGGTTGGGTTGTATCCAAGGGTTCATGGTGAATAACAGCTTCAGTTGTAGTGTGTGTCGTTGTTTCTCCTTCAGTCAGTCCAGAAGTTGTTCATTTCTAGTTTGATGGTGTGTAGTGGTTGTTGATCTGTAGTTGCTGTTATTGTTATGTAGAAGTTGTAGTTTGTTGGTTTGTAGTTGGTGTAGTAGTGGTTGTGTGAGGACAGGTAGTGGTGGTAGTTCCGGGCCGAGCCAGACCAGAGGGATGGATGGAGGAGAGCATGTTTAGGAGGTGATGATCTCTCCTCCTAGGTGCCTCCATCCCTTCTGTGTCTCAACAGCTGGAAGATATTCTGAAACAGAAACACGGCTCAGGAAACGACAACATGCGCAGGCTGGCAAAAATGCACACACACATGGACACTCGCATATACACACACACACGCCCAGGCTGCTGCTGCTGTACCAGTGACAGAGGCAGGCAAAGCCTTACCTTGCTACACATACCATCTTTACTGCAGTTCTTATTGTCCTTATCCACAGCTTCCTCTTCCACCTGTAGACACACAATATTCCACAACATTCTCATCAAACAATACCATTGGACAACATTCCCAGAATGTTAGCCAGTGAAATGTGCACCATAAGACTGCTGGTTAGCCAGTAGACAGTACATGGCAGCATAAGACTGCTGGTTAGCCAGTAGACAGTACATGGCAGCATAAGGCTGCTGGTTAGCCAGTAGACAGTACATGGCAGCATAAGACTGCTGGTTAGCCAGTAGACAGTACATGGCAGCATAAGACTGCTGGATAGCCAGTAGACAGTACATGGCAGCATAAGACTGCTGGATAGCCAGTAGACAGTACATGGCAGCATAAGACTGCTGGTTAGCCAGTAGACAGTACATGGCAGCATAAGACTGCTGGATAGCCAGTAGACAGTACATGGCAGCATAAGACTGCTGGATAGCCAGTAGACAGTACATGGCAGCATAAGACTGCTGGTTAGCCAGTAGACAGTACATGGCAGCATAAGACTGCTGGTTAGCCAGTAGACAGTACATGGCACCATAAGACTGCTGGTTAGCCAGTAGACAGTACATGGCAGCATAAGACTGCTGGTTAGCCAGTAGACAGTACATGGCAGCATAAGACTGCTGGTTAGCCAGTACATGGCAGCATAAGACTGCTGGTTAGCCAGTAGACAGTACATGGCAGCATAAGACTGCTGGTTAGCCAGTAGACAGTACATGGCAGCATAAGACTGCTGGTTAGCCAGTACATGGCAGCATAAGACTGCTGGTTAGCCAGTAGACAGTACATGGCAGCATAAGACTGCTGGTTAGCCAGTAGACAGTACACGGCAGCATAAGACTGCTGGTTAGCCAGTAGACAGTACAGGGCAGCATAAGACTGCTGGTTAGCCAGTAGAGACTACATGGCAGCATAAGACTGCTGGTTAGCCAGTAGAGACTACATGGCAGCATAAGACTGCTGGTTAGCCAGTAGACAGTACATGGCAGCATAAGACTGCTGGTTAGCCAGTAGACAGTACATGGCAGCATAAGACTGCTGGTTAGCCAGTAGACAGTACATGGCAGCATAAGACTGCTGGTTAGCCAGTAGACAGTACATGGCAGCATAAGACTGCTGGTTTGCCAGTAGACAGTACATGGCAGCATAAGGCTGCTGGTTAGCCAGTACATGGCAGCATAAGACTGCTGGTTAGCCAGTAGACAGTACATGGCAGCATAAGACTGCTGTTTAGCCAGTAGACAGTACATGGCAGCATAAGACTGCTGGTTAGCCAGTAGACAGTACATGGCAGCATAAGACTGCTGGTTAGCCAGTAGACAGTACATGGCAGCATAAGACTGCTGGTTAGCCAGTAGACAGTACATGGCAGCATAAGACTGCTGGTTAGCCAGTAGACAGTACATGGCAGCATAAGACTGCTGGTTAGCCAGTAGACAGTACATGGCAGCATAAGACTTTTGGTTAGCCAGTAGACAGTACATGGCAGCATAAGACTGCTGGTTAGCCAGTAGACAGTACATGGCAGCATAAGACTGCTGGATAGCCAGTAGACAGTACATGGCAGCATAAGACTGCTGGTTAGCCAGTAGACACTACATGGCAGCATAAGACTGCTGGTTAGCCAGTAGACAGTACATGGCACCATAAGACTGCTGGTTAGCCAGTACATGGCAGCATAAGACTGCTGGTTAGCCAGTAGACAGTACATGGCACCATAAGACTGCTGGTTAGCCAGTACATGGCAGCATAAGACTGCTGGTTAGCCAGTAGACAGTACATGGCAGCATAAGACTGCTGGTTAGCCAGTAGACAGTACATGGCAGCATAAGACTGCTGGTTAGCCAGTAGACAGTACATGGCAGCATAAGACTGCTGGTTAGCCAGTAGAGACTACATGGCAGCATAAGACTGCTGGTTAGCCAGTAGAGACTACATGGCAGCATAAGACTGCTGGTTAGCCAGTAGACAGTACATAGCAGCATAAGACTGCTGGATAGCCAGTAGACAGTACATGGCAGCATAAGACTGCTGGTTAGCCAGTAGACAGTACATGGCAGCATAAGGCTGCTGGTTAGCCAGTAGACAGTACATGGCAGCATAAGACTGCTGGTTAGCCAGTAGACAGTACATGGCAGCATAAGACTGCTGGTTAGCCAGTAGACAGTACATGGCAGCATAAGGCTGCTGGTTAGCCAGTAGACAGTACATGGCAGCATAAGACTGCTGGTTAGCCAGTAGACAGTACATGGCACCATAAGGCTGCTGGTTAGCCAGTACATGGCAGCATAAGACTGCTGGTTAGCCAGTAGACAGTACATGGCAGCATAAGACTGCTGGTTAGCCAGTAGACAGTACATGGCAGCATAAGGCTGCTGGTTAGCCAGTAGACAGTACATGGCAGCATAAGACTGCTGGTTAGCCAGTAGACAGTACATGGCAGCATAAGACTGTTGGTTAGCCAGTAGACAGTACATGGCAGCATAAGGCTGCTGGTTAGCCAGTAGACAGTACATGGCAGCATAAGACTGCTGGTTAGCCAGTAGACAGTACATGGCACCATAAGGCTGCTGGTTAGCCAGTACATGGCAGCATAAGACTGCTGGTTAGCCAGTAGACAGTACATGGCAGCATAAGACTGCTGGTTAGCCAGTAGACAGTACAGGGCAGCATAAGACTGCTGGTTAGCCAGTCGAGACTACATGGCAGCATAAGACTGCTGGTTAGCCAGTCGAGACTACATGGCAGCATAAGACTGCTGGTTAGCCAGTAGACAGTACATGGCAGCATAAGACTGCTGGTTAGCCAGTAGACACTACATGGCAGCATAAGACTGCTGGTTAGCCAGTAGACAGTACATGGCACCATAAGACTGCTGGTTAGCCAGTACATGGCAGCATAAGACTGCTGGTTAGCCAGTAGACAGTACATGGCACCATAAGACTGCTGGTTAGCCAGTAGACAGTACATGGCAGCATAAGACTGCTGGTTAGCCAGTAAACAGTACATGGCACCATAAGGCTGCTGGTTAGCCAGTACATGGCAGCATAAGACTGCTGGTTAGCCAGTAGACAGTACATGGCAGCATAAGACTGCTGGTTAGCCAGTAGAGACTACATGGCAGCATAAGACTGCTGGTTAGCCAGTAGAGACTACATGGCAGCATAAGACTGCTGGTTAGCCAGTAGAGACTACATGGCAGCATAAGACTGCTGGTTAGCCAGTAGACAGTACATGGCAGCATAAGACTGCTGGATAGCCAGTAGACAGTACATGGCAGCATAAGACTGCTGGTTAGCCAGTAGACAGTACATGGCAGCATAAGACTGCTGGTTAGCCAGTAGACAGTACATGGCAGCATAAGACTGCTGGTTAGCCAGTAGACAGTACATGGCAGCATAAGACTGCTGGTTAGCCAGTAGACAGTACATGGCAGCATAAGACTGCTGGTTAGCCAGTAGACAGTACATGGCAGCATAAGACTGCTGGTTAGCCAGTAGACAGTACATGGCAGCATAAGACTGCTGGTTAGCCAGTAGAGACTACATGGCAGCATAAGACTGCTGGTTAGCCAGTAGAGACTACATGGCAGCATAAGACTGCTGGTTAGCCAGTAGAGACTACATGGCAGCATAAGACTGCTGGTTAGCCAGTAGACAGTACATGGCAGCATAAGACTGCTGGATAGCCAGTAGACAGTACATGGCAGCATAAGACTGCTGGATAGCCAGTAGACAGTACATGGCAGCATAAGACTGCTGGATAGCCAGTAGACAGTACATGGCAGCATAAGACTGCTGGTTAGCCAGTAGACAGTACATGGCAGCATAAGGCTGCTGGTTAGCCAGTAGACAGTACATGGCAGCATAAGACTGCTGGTTAGCCAGTAGACAGTACATGGCAGCATAAGACTGCTGGTTAGCCAGTAGACAGTACATGGCAGCATAAGACTGCTGGTTAGCCAGTAGAGACTACATGGCAGCATAAGACTGCTGGTTAGCCAGTAGAGACTACATGGCAGCATAAGACTGCTGGTTAGCCAGTAGAGACTACATGGCAGCATAAGACTGCTGGTTAGCCAGTAGAGAATACATGGCAGCATAAGACTGCTGGTTAGCCAGTAGAGACTACATGGCAGCATAAGACTGCTGGTTAGCCAGTAGAGACTACATGGCAGCATAAGACTGCTGGTTAGCCAGTAGAGAATACATGGCAGCATAAGACTGCTGGTTAGCCAGTAGACAGTACATGGCAGCATAAGACTGCTGGTTAGCCAGTAGACAGAACATGGCAGCATAAGACTGCTGGATAGCCAGTAGACAGTACATGGCAGCATAAGACTGCTGGAGAGCCAGTAGACAGTACATGGCAGCATAAGACTGCTGGTTAGCCAGTAGACAGTACATGGCAGCATAAGACTGCTGGATAGCCAGTAGACAGTACATGGCAGCATAAGACTGCTGGTTAGCCAGTAAACAGTACATGGCAGCATAAGACTGCTGGTTAGCCAGTACATGGCAGCATAAGACTGCTGGTTAGCCAGTAGAGACTACATGGCAGCATAAGACTGCTGGTTAGCCAGTAGACAGTACATGGCAGCATAAGACTGCTGGTTAGCCAGTAGACAGTACATGGCAGCATAAGACTGCTGGTTAGCCAGTAGACAGTACATGGCAGCATAAGACTGCTGGTTAGCCAGTAGACAGTACATGGCACCATAAGACTGCTGGTTAGCCAGTACATGGCACCATTAGACTGCTGGTTAGCCAGTACATGGCAGCATAAGACTGCTGGTTAGCCAGTAGACAGTACATGGCAGCATAAGACTGCTGGTTAGCCAGTAGACAGTACATGGCAGCATAAGACTGCTGGTTAGCCAGTAGACAGTACATGGCAGCATAAGACTGCTGGTTAGCCAGTAGACAGTAAATGGCAGCATAAGGCTGCTGGTTAGCCAGTAGACAGTACATGGCAGCATAAGACTGCTGGATAGCCAGTAGACAGTACATGGCAGCATAAGACTGCTGGATAGCCAGTAGACAGTACATGGCAGCATAAGACTGCTGGATAGCCAGTAGACAGTACATGGCAGCATAAGACTGCTGGTTAGCCAGTAGACAGTACATGGCAGCTTAAGACTGCTGGATAGCCAGTAGACAGTACATGGCAGCATAAGCCTGCTGGATAGCCAGTAGACAGTACATGGCAGCATAAGACTGCTGGTTAGCCAGTAGACAGTACATGGCAGCATAAGACTGCTGGTTAGCCAGTAGACAGTACATGGCAGCATAAGACTGCTGGTTAGCCAGTAGACAGTACATGGCAGCATAAGACTGCTGGTTAGCCAGTAGACAGTACATGGCAGCATAAGACTGCTGGTTAGCCAGTACATGGCAGCATAAGACTGCTGGTTAGCCAGTAGACAGTACATGGCAGCATAAGACTGCTGGTTAGCCAGTAGACAGTACATGGCAGCATAAGACTGCTGGTTAGCCAGTAGACAGTACATGGCAGCATAAGACTTTTGGTTAGCCAGTAGACAGTACATGGCAGCATAAGACTGCTGGTTAGCCAGTAGACAGTACATGGCAGCATAAGACTGCTGGTTTGCCAGTAGACAGTACATGGCAGCATAAGGCTGCTGGTTAGCCAGTACATGGCAGCATAAGACTGCTGGTTAGCCAGTAGACAGTACATGGCAGCATAAGACTGCTGTTTAGCCAGTAGACAGTACATGGCAGCATAAGACTGCTGGTTAGCCAGTAGACAGTACATGGCACCATAAGACTGCTGGTTAGCCAGTAGACAGTACATGGCAGCATAAGACTGCTGGTTAGCCAGTAGACAGTACATGGCAGCATAAGACTGCTGGTTAGCCAGTAGACAGTACATGGCAGCATAAGACTGCTGGTTAGCCAGTAGACAGTACATGGCAGCATAAGACTTTTGGTTAGCCAGTAGACAGTACATGGCAGCATAAGACTGCTGGTTAGCCAGTAGACAGTACATGGCAGCATAAGACTGCTGGATAGCCAGTAGACAGTACATGGCAGCATAAGACTGCTGGTTAGCCAGTAGACACTACATGGCAGCATAAGACTGCTGGTTAGCCAGTAGACAGTACATGGCACCATAAGACTGCTGGTTAGCCAGTACATGGCAGCATAAGACTGCTGGTTAGCCAGTAGACAGTACATGGCACCATAAGACTGCTGGTTAGCCAGTACATGGCAGCATAAGACTGCTGGTTAGCCAGTAGACAGTACATGGCAGCATAAGACTGCTGGTTAGCCAGTACATGGCAGCATAAGACTGCTGGTTAGCCAGTAGACAGTACATGGCACCATAAGACTGCTGGTTAGCCAGTAGACAGTACATGGCAGCATAAGACTGCTGGTTAGCCAGTAAACAGTACATGGCACCATAAGGCTGCTGGTTAGCCAGTACATGGCAGCATAAGACTGCTGGTTAGCCAGTAGACAGTACATGGCAGCATAAGACTGCTGGTTAGCCAGTAGACAGTACATGGCAGCATAAGACTGCTGGTTAGCCAGTAGACAGTACATGGCACCATAAGGCTGCTGGTTAGCCAGTACATGGCAGCATAAGACTGCTGGTTAGCCAGTAGACAGTACATGGCAGCATAAGACTGCTGGTTAGCCAGTAGACAGTACATGGCAGCATAAGACTGCTGGTTAGCCAGTAGACAGTACATGGCAGCATAAGACTGCTGGTTAGCCAGTAGAGACTACATGGCAGCATAAGACTGCTGGTTAGCCAGTAGAGACTACATGGCAGCATAAGACTGCTGGTTAGCCAGTAGACAGTACATAGCAGCATAAGACTGCTGGATAGCCAGTAGACAGTACATGGCAGCATAAGGCTGCTGGTTAGCCAGTAGACAGTACATGGCAGCATAAGACTGCTGGTTAGCCAGTAGACAGTACATGGCAGCATAAGACTGCTGGTTAGCCAGTAGACAGTACATGGCAGCATAAGGCTGCTGGTTAGCCAGTACATGGCAGCATAAGACTGCTGGTTAGCCAGTAGACAGTACATGGCACCATAAGGCTGCTGGTTAGCCAGTACATGGCAGCATAAGACTGCTGGTTAGCCAGTAGACAGTACATGGCAGCATAAGACTGCTGGTTAGCCAGTAGACAGTACAGGGCAGCATAAGACTGCTGGTTAGCCAGTCGAGACTACATGGCAGCATAAGACTGCTGGTTAGCCAGTCGAGACTACATGGCAGCATAAGACTGCTGGTTAGCCAGTAGACAGTACATGGCAGCATAAGACTGCTGGTTAGCCAGTAGACACTACATGGCAGCATAAGACTGCTGGTTAGCCAGTAGACAGTACATGGCACCATAAGACTGCTGGTTAGCCAGTACATGGCAGCATAAGACTGCTGGTTAGCCAGTAGACAGTACATGGCAGCATAAGACTCCTGGTTAGCCAGTAAACAGTACATGGCACCATAAGGCTGCTGGTTAGCCAGTACATGGCAGCATAAGACTGCTGGTTAGCCAGTAGACAGTACATGGCAGCATAAGACTGCTGGTTAGCCAGTAGAGACTACATGGCAGCATAAGATTGCTGGTTAGCCAGTAGACAGTACATGGCAGCATAAGACTGCTGGTTAGCCAGTAGAGACTACATGGCAGCATAAGACTGCTGGTTAGCCAGTAGAGACTACATGGCAGCATAAGACTGCTGGTTAGCCAGTAGACAGTACATGGCAGCATAAGACTGCTGGATAGCCAGTAGACAGTACATGGCAGCATAAGACTGCTGGTTAGCCAGTAGACAGTACATGGCAGCATAAGACTGCTGGTTAGCCAGTAGACAGTACATGGCAGCATAAGACTGCTGGTTAGCCAGTAGACAGTACATGGCAGCATAAGACTGCTGGTTAGCCAGTAGAGACTACATGGCAGCATAAGACTGCTGGTTAGCCAGTAGAGACTACATGGCAGCATAAGACTGCTGGTTAGCCAGTAGACAGTACATGGCAGCATAAGACTGCTGGATAGCCAGTAGACAGTACATGGCAGCATAAGACTGCTGGATAGCCAGTAGACAGTACATGGCAGCATAAGACTGCTGGTTAGCCAGTAGACAGTACATGGCAGCATAAGGCTGCTGGTTAGCCAGTAGACAGTACATGGCAGCATAAGACTGCTGGTTAGCCAGTAGACAGTACATGGCAGCATAAGACTGCTGGTTAGCCAGTAGACAGTACATGGCAGCATAAGACTGCTGGTTAGCCAGTAGACAGTACATGGCATCATAAGACTGCTGGTTAGCCAGTAGACAGTACATGGCCGCATAAGACTGCTGGTTAGCCAGTAGACAGTACATGGCAGCATAAGACTGCTGGTTAGCCAGTACATGGCAGCATAAGACTGCTGGTTAGCCAGTAGACAGTACATGGCAGCATAAGACTGCTGGTTAGCCAGTAGAGACTACATGGCAGCATAAGACTGCTGGATTGCCAGTAGACAGTACATGGCAGCATAAGACTGCTGGTTAGCCAGTAGAGACTACATGGCAGCATAAGACTGCTGGTTAGCCAGTAGAGACTACATGGCAGCATAAGACTGCTGGTTAGCCAGTAGACAGTACATGGCAGCATAAGACTGCTGGATAGCCAGTAGACAGTACATGGCAGCATAAGACTGCTGGTTAGCCAGTAGACAGTACATGGCAGCATAAGACTGCTGGTTAGCCAGTAGCCAGTACATGGCAGCATAAGACTGCTGGTTAGCCAGTAGCCAGTACATGGCAGCATAAGACTGCTGGTTAGCCAGTAGACAGTACATGGCAGCATAAGACTGCTGGTTAGCCAGTAGACAGTACATGGCAGCATAAGACTGCTGGTTAGCCAGTAGAGACTACATGGCAGCATAAGACTGCTGGTTAGCCAGTAGACAGTACATGGCAGCATAAGACTGCTGGTTAGCCAGTAGAGACTACATGGCAGCATAAGACTGCTGGTTAGCCAGTAGAGACTACATGGCAGCATAAGACTGCTGGTTAGCCAGTAGAGAATACATGGCAGCATAAGACTGCTGGTTAGCCAGTAGAGACTACATGGCAGCATAAGACTGCTGGTTAGCCAGTAGAGACTACATGGCAGCATAAGACTGCTGGTTAGCCAGTAGAGAATACATGGCAGCATAAGACTGCTGGTTAGCCAGTAGGTACATGGCAGCATAAGCTTGCTGGGTTAGCCAGTAGAGACAGACATGGCAGCATAAGACTGCCTGGTTAGCCAGTAGACAGTACATGGCAGCATAAGACTGCTGGATAGCCAGTAGACAGTACATGGCACATAAGACTGCTGGTGAGCCAGTAAGACAGTACATGGCAGCATAAGACTGCTAGGATATCCGTAACAGTACATGGCAGCATAAGAGCTGCTGGTTAGCCAGTAACAGTACATGGCAGCATAAGACTGCTGGTTAGCCTAGTACATGGCAGCATAAGACTGCTGGTTAGCCAGTAGACAGTACATGGCAGCATAAGACTGCTGGTTAGCAGTAGCAGATACATACCATGGCAGCATAAGACTGCTGGTTAGGCCAGTAGAGAATACATGGCAGCATAAGACTGCTGGTTAGCAGTAGAGACTACATGGCAGCATAAGACTGCTGGTTAGCCAGTAGAGACTACATGGCAGCATAAGACTGCTGGTTAGCCAGTAGACAGTACATGGCAGCATAAGAATGCTGGTAGCCAGTACATGGCAGCCATTAAGACTGCTGGTTACCAGTACATGGCAGCATAAGACTGCTGGTTAGCCAGTAGACAGTACATGGCAGCATAAGACTGCTGGTTAGCCAGTAGCCAGTGACATGGCATCATAAGACTGCTGGTGTAGCCAGTAGACAGTACATGGCAGCATAGACTGCTGGTTTAGCCAGTAGACAGTACATGGCCAGCATAAGACTGCTGGTTAGCCAGTAGATAGTACATGGCAGCATAAGACTGCTGGTTAGCCAGTAGAGACTACATGGCAGCATAAGACTGCTGGTTAGCCAGTAGAGACTACATGGCAGCATAAGACTGCTGGTTAGCCAGTAGACAGTACTGCATGCATAAGACTGCTGGTAGCCAGTAGACAGTACATGGCAGCATAAGACTGCTGGATAGCCAGTAGACAGTACATGGCAGCATAAGACTGCTGGTTAGCCAGTAGACAGTAACATGGCAGCATAAGGCTGCTGGTTAGCCAGTAGACAGTACATGGCAGCATAAGACTGCTGGTTAGCCAGTAGAGAC
>NW_024061324.1:72628-149050 GCF_016432855.1 Salvelinus namaycush | reverse complement strand
GAAGGGGCTAGAAGAGTCTTATATGGTGAGCTACCGAGTGGTTAGGACAGGCAAGCCCCATACTATTGTGGAGGACTTAATTCTTCCTGCTACCACAAATATGGCTGGGACAATGCTGGGGAAAAGGCCCCAAAAACTATACAGACAACGCCTTCATCAAACAACACTGTTTCACGACACATCAGTGACATGGCAGGAGATGTTTTGAAACAATTACTGCTTCGCATACAAGCCAGTGCGTTACAGCTGGATGAGTCA
This sequence comes from Salvelinus namaycush, assembly GCF_016432855.1. NCBI lineage: Eukaryota > Metazoa > Chordata > Actinopteri > Salmoniformes > Salmonidae > Salvelinus > Salvelinus namaycush. Next base: position 148,792 of record NW_024061324.1, on the reverse strand, counting down.
ACAGACGTGGCGGGCCTGGCAGAGCTCCTGGTATATGTCCGTTACATTTATGGGGGGTCAATTAAGGAAGACATCCTCATCTGCAAACCACTGGAAACCAGGACAGACAACAGTGACATCAAAAGGACTTTGGTGGTCAAGGTGTGTTGGTATCTGTACTGATGGTGCAAAAGCCATGACAGGGAGACATAGTGGAGTGGTAACGTGCATGCAAGCAGTTGCTTCCGACGCCACTTGGGTACACTGCAGCATCCACCGAGAGGCTCTTGCTGCCAAGGGAATGCCTGACAGCTTGAAAGACGTTTTGGACACTACAGTGAAAATGGTTAACTTTGTTAAAGCAAGGCCCCTGAACTCTCATGTATTTTCTGCATTATGCAATGCTATGGGCAGCGACCATGTAACGCTTTTACGACATACAGAAGTGCTCTGGTTATCAAGGGGCAAAATATTGACACGTTTTTTTTAATGGAGAGACGAGCTTAAAGTTTTTTTTACTGACCATAATTTTCACTTGTCTGACTGCCTGCATGATGATGAGTTTCTCACACGACTGGCCTATCTGGGTGATGCTTTTTTCTCGCCTGAATGATCTGAATCTAGGATTACAGGGACTCTCCGCAACTATATTCAATGTGCAGGACAAAACTGAGGCTATGATTAAGAAGTTGGAGCTCTTCTCTGTCTGCATTAACAAGGACAAGACACAGGTCTTTCCATCATTGTATGATTTTTTATGTGTAAATGAACTCAAGCTTACGGACAATGTCAGATGTGATATAGGGAAGCACCTGAGTGAGCTGGGTGCGCAATTATGCAGGTACTTTCCAGAAACAGATGACACAAACAACTGGATTCGTTATCCCTTTCATGTCCTGCCTCCAGTCCACTTACCGATATCTGAACAAGAGAGCCTCTTGTAACAAGCGGTTCTGTGAAAATTTTATTTAATCGGAAGCCACTGCCATATTTCTGGATTGGGCTGCGCTCAGAGTTTCTTGCCTTGGTTAAGACACTGATGCCCTTTGCAACCATGTACCTATGTGAGAGTGGATTCTCGGCCCTCACTGGCATGAAAACTAAATACAGGCACAGACTGTGTGGTTAATGATTTAAGACTGAGACTCTCTCCAGTACAACCCAACATTGCAGAGTTATGTGCATCCTTTCAAGCACACCCTTCTCATTAACCTGTGGTGAGTTAATCACAATGTTTTATGAACAAATAAGGTTTTATATGTAAGATGGCTAAACAAAGAGCAAAATGATTGACTATTAATATATTATTATTTGTGCCCTGGTCCTATAAGAGCTCTTTGTGACAGGTTGTGACAAAAACTCACACTCATTCTTATGTTTAATAAATGTATTGTGTAGTGTGTGTGTGGCAGGCTTACAATGTTGGCCAAAAACAACATTTGAGAGTACGCTGAACCTGGTGCTAGAGGGGGTACAGCTGGAGGTTGAATGTTTGAAGGGGTACGCTGACCCTGGTGCTTAGAGGGGTACAGCTGGAGGTTGAATGTTGAGGGGTACGGGACTATAAAAGGTTTGAGAACCACTGACCTAGAGAGTGGATAAGAATGTGTCTTTCAACTGTAAATGTGTCAAAGAAATTACAAGGCTTCCTTCCACACGTCTCATTGGTGATATTTCAACAAGCCACAGAGTACTTTTGTAGGAGTACACATCTACAATTTGGATATTTTGTCAAGCAGAGAGCAATTAAGCAGATGAATTTATTGTGACATGTACAAGACCCAAATCAATTCCTGTCCCTGTTTCTAAAAGTTGAAGTTCTTTTGTTGACAGATTCATTCTTTCACAGGCATTTTCTTTATTTCATTTCCCATGTTGATCTTAAACTAAATATTGTCCTGAATTCAGCCCTTTTTATTGACAATAACCAATTACTTTAATGTAATTAAGTAATCATTTTTATGGTGTTATTGCTGCTTATTGACCTCTACATTAATTTGGGTGTGTTTATATTTGTCCTGTTACACACAGTGTGTAACGGAAATGTGTATTTTTGCATATCCCAACTCCCCCTGAGACACCTGCAGGAAGTGGGGTCACGGTCAGGGTCACCATATCCCAACTCCCCCTGAGACACCTGCAGGGAGTGGGGTCACGGCCAGGGTCACCATATCCCATCTCCCCCTGAGACACCTGCAGGGAGTGGGGTCACGGCCAGGGTCACCATATCCCAACTCCCCCTGAGACACCTGCAGGAAGTGGGGTCACGGCCAGGGTCACCATATCCCAACTCCCCCTGAGACACCCGCAGGGAGTGGGGTCACGGCCAGGGTCACCATTGTACTGTGCCCCTGGACCAATTAGGGTTAAGTGCCTTGCTCAAGGGCACAGTGACATGTTTATTTTTTACCTTGTCAACTCCGGTATTCAAACCAGCAACCTTTCGGTCATTGGACCAACACTCAAACCTCGAGGATACCTGGCTACCTACTGCAATCACTTACATGTGAATCACAGATATCTCTCTCTCTCTCTCTCTCTCTCTCTCTCTCTCTCTCTCTCTCTCTCTCTCTCTCTCTCTCTCTCTCTCTCTCTCTCTCTTCTCTCTCTCTCTCTCTCTCTCTCTCTCTCTCTCTCTCTCTCTCTCTCTCTCTCTCTCTCTCTCTCTCTCTCTCTCTGAAAGAGATCTGTACCCCTACTGTATGTAATCTGTGTGTTGCTGTTGCATTAATTGACATTGATTTAAACACACCTTTTATTTAGTAATAATTGGGGTTGAATGACCTGTAATTTGGTCAGCTTCCTCTCAGAACCTACCACAGCCCAGTCTCCATCCCAGGCATTAGGTTGGGTCGAGGGAAGTACAGATACACATAGTAAAAGGAGGATGCCATTTCTTCTTCTGAGGTATAATGGGGTGTTTGTGTGTTTGCGTGCGTGTGTGTGTAATGGGGAACAGTCCTTGTATCAGTTGGCACCTGTTAAGCATTACACTCACCACATAAAGTGAGAGCTGGAGAGAGAGTTTAGTGACCCAGCAGAGCATCGGCGACCATATGTAATGTTTTCCACACATATACCTTTACAGCCGTAAAGCACACGTTTCCTCCCTTTCCTGGAATCATTCTGCATGTACATGCTAATTGGCTGTAAACAAAGGTCTTGTCTGTGAGAATATCATGTGAAATGGAACATTAGCACAGACCTTGTAATGACAGTCCTCTATAGAACCAATGCATGGTCGAGTGCATGCAAACTTTCTGCAAATCATTTACCGAACTTTGACCTTTGCAACATCATCTCCTGATGGTCATTATCAGCCTGTTTCCCCGACACAGATTAGCCTTAACCCTGGCCTGATGGTCATTATCAGCCTGTTTCCCCGATACAGATTAGGCTTAATCCTGGCCTGATGGTCATTATCAGCCTGTTTCCCCCACACAGATTAGGCCTAACCCTGGCCTGATGGTCATTATCAGCCTGTTTTCCCGACACAGATTAGGCTTAACCCTGGCCTGATGGTCATTATCAGCATGTTTCCAGACACAGATTAGGCTTAACCCTGGCCTGATGGTCATTATCAGCCTGTTTCCCCCACACAGATTAGGCTTAACCCTGGCCTGATGGTCATTATCAGCCTGTTTCCCCGACACAGATTAGGCCTAACCCTGGCCTGATGGTCATTATCAGCATGTTTCCAGACACAGATTAGGCCTAACCCTGGCCTGATGGTCATTATCAGCCTGTTTCCCCGACACAGATTAGGCTTAACCCTGGCCTGATGGTCATTATCAGCCTGTTTCCCGACACAGATTAGGCCTAACCCTGGCCTGATGGTCATTATCAGCATGTTTCCAGACACAGATTAGGCCTAACCCTGGCCTGATGGTCATTATCAGCCTGTTTCCCCCGACACAGATTAGGCTTAACCCTGGCCTGATGGTCATTATCAGCCTGTTTCCCCGACACAGATTAGGCTTAACCCTGGCCTGATGGTCATTATCAGCCTGTTTCCCCGACACAGATTAGGCCTAACCCTGGCCTGATGGTCATTATCAGCCTGTTTCCCCGACACAGATTAGGCTTAACCCTGGCCTGATGGTCATTATCAGCCTGTTTCCCCCACACAGATTAGGCCTAACCCTGGCCTGATGGTCATTATCAGCCTGTTTCCCCGACACAGATTAGGCCTAACCCTGGCCTGATGGTCATTATCAGCCTGTTTCCCCGACACAGATTAGGCTTAACCCTGGCCTGATGGTCATTATCAGCCTGTTTCCCCCACACAGATTAGGCCTAACCCTGGCCTGATGGTCATTATCAGCCTGTTTCCCCCACACAGATTAGGCCTAACCCTGGCTTGATGGTCATTATCAGCCTGTTTCCCCCACACAGATTAGGCCTAACCCTGGCCTGATGGTCATTATCAGCCTGTTTCCCCCACACAGATTAGGCCTAACCCTGGCCTGATGGTCATTATCAGCTTGTTTCCCCGACACAGATTAGGTTTAACCCTGGCCTGATGGTCATTATCAGCCTGTTTCCCCGACACAGATTAGGCTTTACTCTGGAGTAAGAAGCACGTTCACTGAACACGTTCATCTAGGACTAAAGTTAATCTGTGTCCGGGAAACTGGCCCTATGAGAGCCATTTCAGCGTGGCATACGGTATATAGACCTAGTCCTATTCATTGAGGATACGTTATCTTCGGGGTGTTGTGTTGTTTCAGGCAGCCAGGAGGGAGTCGGGCTTTGTTGTCTGTTCTCAGGTTCTGCTTTTAGTTCAAGTCTCCTACAGACGTCACAATCCTCTGACTGTAACCTTTTTCAAAAGAGTGTGATCATACATGATCACATACAGTCATATGCATTCTACATACATGATCACATACAGTCATATGCATTCTACATACATGATCACATACAGTCATATGCATTCTACATACATGATCACATACAGTCATATGCATTCTACATACATGATCACATACAGTCATATGCATTCTACATACATGATCACATACAGTCATATGCATTCTACATACATGATCACATACAGTCATATGCATTCTACATACATGATCACATACAGTCATATGCATTCTACATACATGATCACATACAGTCATATGCATTCTACATACATGATCACATACAGTCATATGCATTCTACATACATGATCACATACAGTCATATGCATTCTACATACATGATCACATACAGTCATATGCATTCTACATACATGATCCTTGCCTTGTAGGCTTTAAGTAAAGTGTTACCAATGTTATTTCAGGCAGGAGGGAACTGTGATGATAGTGTGCTCTGAGTTTCAGCTTCTCTCTCTCTCTCTCTCTCTCTCTCTCTCTCTCTCTCTCTCTCTCTCTCTCTCTCTCTCTCTCTCTCTCTCTCTCTCTCTCTCTCTCTCTCTCTCTCTCTCTCTCTCTCAATTAAATTCAGTTCAAGGGGCTTTATTAGCATGGGAAACATATGTTAACATTGCCAAAGCAAGTGAAGTAGATAATAAACAAAAGTGAAATAAACAATAAAAATGTAACAGTAAACATTGCACTCACAAAAGTTCCAAAAGAATAAAGACATTACAAATGTCATATTATGTCTATATACAGAGTTGTAATGATGTACACATAGTTAAAGTAGAAAAGGGAAAATAAATAAACATAAATATGGGTTGTATTCACAATGGTGTTTGTTCTTCACTGGTTGCCCTTTTCTTGTGGCAACAGGTCACAAATATTGCTGCTGTGGTATTTCACCCAGTAGATATGGGAGTTTATCAAAATTGGATTTGTTTTTCGAATTCTTTGTGGTTCTGTGTAATCTGAGGCAGGAGGTTAGGAAGTGCAGCTCAGTTTCCACCTCTTTTTGTGGGCAGTGTGCACATAGCCTGTTTTCTCTTGAGAACCAGGTCTGCCTATGACGGCCTTTCTCAATAGCAAGGCTTTGCTCACTGAGTCTGTACATAGTCAAAGATTTCCTTAAGTTTGGGTCAGTCACAGTGGTCAGGTATTCTACCACTGTATATTCTCTATTTAGGTCCAAACATCATTATAGTTCGCTCTGTGTTTTTGTAAATGCATTCCAATGTGGCAAGTAATTATCTTTTTGTTTTCTTATGATTTGGTTGGGTCTAATTGTGTTGCTGTCCTGGGGCTCTGTGGGGTCTCTTTGTGTTTGTGAACAGAGCCCCAGGACCAGCTTGCTTAGGGGGCTATTCTCCAGGTTAATTTCTCTGCAGGTGATGGCTATGTTGTGGAAGGTTTGGGAATCGCTTCCTTTTAGGAGGTTGTATAATTTAACGGTTCTTTTCTGGATTTTGATAATTAGCGGGTATCGGCCTAATTCTGCTCTGCATGCGTTCTCTCTCTCTCTCTCTCTCTCTCTCTCTCTCTCTCTCTCTCTCTCTCTCTCTCTCTCTCTCTGTTTCAGCTTGTCTGTAAAAATGTTTTCCTACCTTATCAAAAAGCTGTGTGTGCCCGTGCGTGCATGTGTGTGTTTGTGCATGCTGGGATGTGTGGGCGTGTGCATGCATGTTGTGTGTGTGTGTGTGTGTGTGTGTGTGTGTGTGTGTGTGTGTGTGTGTGTGTGTGTGTGTGTGTGTGTGTGTGTGTGTGTGTGTGTGTGTGTGTGTGTGTGTGTGTGTGTGTGTGTGTGTGTGTGTGTGTGTGTGTGGCTGGAAGTTAGAGGATGGTGATTGAGCAGAATAAATAAACATTGGGGTGTAGGCCTAATTGTCAAATGTGTTTTCACAGTATACACATGTAAAATGTATATTTGCGGTTAGTTTCCCCACAAAACACAAAGTTTGGTTTTAGAGTTTTTCATAAGTTTCCGTAAGTCATCTGATATCAGTGCTGATGGCTAGATTATGTTTTCCTCTCAGAACTTGTAATAATGTTATGAATGCCAAGTAATCATGGAGGTAACCATCAGTTGCTATGTTCAGTTATTAAAAGACGGGATTTCCCTTTTAAGCCTGTCCTGACTGTGGGAGGACTGGGGGAGGACAGGGTGGTGGGAAGGACTGGGGGAGGACAGGGTGATGGGAAGGACTGGGGGAGGACAGGGTGTGGTTGAGGACTGAGGGAGGACAGGGTGATGGGAAGGACTGGGGGAGGACAGGGTGGTGGGAAGGACTGGGGGAGGACAGGGTGATGGGAAGGACTGGGGGAGGACAGGGTGTGGTTGAGGACTGAGGGAGGACAGGGTGATGGGAAGGACTGGGGGAGGACAGGGTGTGGTTGAGGACTGAGGGAGGACAGGGTGATGGGAAGGACTGGGGGAGGACAGGGTGTGGTTGAGGACTGGGGGAGGACAGGGTGTGGTTGAGGACTGAGGGAGGACAGGGTGATGGGAAGGACTGGGGGAGGACAGTGTGTGGTTGAGGACTGAGGGAGAACAGGGTGATGGGAAGGACTGGGGGAGGACAGGGTGTGGTTGAGGACTGAGGGAGGACAGGGTGATGGGAAGGACTGGGGGAGGACAGGGTGTGGTTGAGGACTGAGGGAGGACAGTATGCTGGGGAGGACTGAGGGAGGACAGAGGGGGGACAGTGTATGCTGGGGAGGACTGAGGGAGGACAGAGGGGGGACAGTGTATGCTGGGGAGGACTGAGGGAGGACAGTGTGGTGGGGAGGACTGAGGGAGGACAGTGTGGTGGGGAGGATTTGAGGGAGGACAGTGTGATGGGGGAGGACTGAGGGAGGACAGTGTCGTGGGGGGTGGGCTGAGGGAGGACAGTGTATTGGGGGAGGACTGAGGGAGGACAGTGTGATGGGGGAGGACTGAGGGAGGACAGTGTGGTGGGGAGGACTGAGGGAGGACAGTGTGATGGGGGAGGACTGAGGGAGGACAGCGTTGTGGGGGGTGGGCTGAGGGAGGACAGTGTATTGGGGGAGGACTGAGGGAGGACAGTGTGATGGGGGAGGACTGAGGGAGGACAGCGTCGTGGAGGGTGGGCTGAGGGAGGACAGTGTGATGGGGAGGACTGAGGGAGGAAAGTGTGATGGGGGAGGACTGAGGGAGGAAAGTGTGATGGGGGAGGACTGAGGGAGGACAGTGTGGTTGGGGAGGACTGAGGGAGGACAGTGTGGCGGGGGGAGGACTGAGTTGGTACTGGGGGAGGACAGTGTGGTGGGGGGAGGACTGAGGGGGGTGGGTGTTGGTGAGAGGAGGATTTAGATGTCTTGGTCTGTGTTTGTGTCCTCAGCTTTGGGCTCTGTTTAGCTCCCTCTCTCCTCAGAGGCCCCCTGTGGGAAAACCAAACAGGAGTCTGCTGTGTTTCCAGGTGGTCAGAGCTGTAGGTGACGACCACACACAGTGGTGCTGGCCTCCAGGTGACTACCACACACAGTGGTGCTGGCCTCCAGGTGACTACCACACACAGTGGTGCTGGCCTCCAGGTGACTACCACACACAGTGGTGCTGGCCTCCAGGTGACTACCACACACAGTGGTGTCTAGCCTCCAGGTGACACCACACAGTGGTGTCTAGCCTCCAGGTGACTACCACACACAGTGGTGCTGGCTTCCAGGTGACTACCACACACAGTGGTGCTGGCTTCCAGGTGACTACCACACACAGTGGTGCTGGCCTCCAGGTGACTACCACACACAGTGGTGCTGGCCTCCAGGTGACTACCACACAGAGTGGTGCTAGTCTCCAGGTGACTACCACACACAGTGGTGCTGGCTTCCAGGTGACTACCACACACAGTGGTGCTGGCTTCCAGGTGACTACCACACACAGTGGTGCTGGCTTCCAGGTGACTACCACACACAGTGGTGCTGGCCTCCAGGTGACTACCACACACAGTGGTGTCTAGCCTCCAGGTGACTACCACACACAGTGGTGCTGGCCTCCAGGTGACTACCACACACAGTGGTGTCTAGCCTCCAGGTGACTACCACACACAGTGGTGCTGGCCTCCAGGTGACTACCACACACAGTGGTGCTGGTCTCCAGGTGACTACCACACACAGTGGTGTCTAGCCTCCAGGTGACTACCACACACAGTGGTGCTGGTCTCCAGGTGACTACCACACACAGTGGTGCTGGTCTCCAGGTGACTACCACACACAGTGGTGCTGGCCTCCAGGTGACTACCACACACAGTGGTGCTGTCCTCCAGGTGACTACCACACACACAGTGGTGCTGTCCTCCAGGTGACTACCACACACAGTGGTGCTGGCCTCCAGGTGACTACCACACACAGTGGTGTCTAGCCTCCAGGTGACTACCACACACAGTGGTGCTGGCCTCCAGGTGACTACCACACACAGTGGTGCTGGTCTCCAGGTGACTACCACACACAGTGGTGTCTAGCCTCCAGGTGACTACCACACACAGTGGTGCTGGTCTCCAGGTGACTACCACACACAGTGGTGCTGGTCTCCAGGTGACTACCACACACAGTGGTGCTGGCCTCCAGGTGACTACCACACACAGTGGTGCTGTCCTCCAGGTGACTACCACACACACAGTGGTGCTGTCCTCCAGGTGACTACCACACACAGTGGTGCTGGCCTCCAGGTGACTACCACACACAGTGGTGTCTAGCCTCCAGGTGACTACCACACACAGTGGTGCTGGCCTCCAGGTGACTACCACACACAGTGGTGTCTAGCCTCCAGGTGACTACCACACACAGTGGTGCTGGTCTCCAGGTGACTACCACACACAGTGGTGTCTAGCCTCCAGGTGACTACCACACACAGTGGTGCTGGTCTCCAGGTGACTACCACACACAGTGGTGCTGGCCTCCAGGTGACTACCACACACAGTGGTGCTGGCCTCCAGGTGACTACCACACACAGTGGTGCTAGCCTCCAGGTGACTACCACACACAGTGGTGCTGGCTTCTAGGTGACTACCACACACAGTGGTGCTGGCCTCCAGGTGACTACCACACACAGTGGTGCTGGTCTCCAGGTGACTACCACACACAGTGGTGTCTAGCCTCCAGGTGACTACCACACACAGTGGTGCTGGCCTCCAGGTGACTACCACACAGAGTGGTGCTAGTCTCCAGGTGACCACCACACACAATGAGCTGGCCTCCAGGTGACTACCACACACAGTGGTGTCTAGCCTCCAGGTGACGACCACACACAGTGGTGCTGTCCTCCAGGTGACTACCACACACAGTGGTGCTGGCTTCCAGGTGACTACCACACACAGTGGTGTCTAGCCTCCAGGTGACTACCACACACAGTGGTGCTGGCCTCCAGGTGACGACCACACACAGTGGTGCTGGTCTCCAGGTGACTACCACACACAGTGGTGTCTAGCCTCCAGGTGACTACCACACACAGTGGTGTCTAGCCTCCAGGTGACGACCACACACAGTGGTGCTGGCCTCCAGGTGACGACCACACACAGTGGTGTCTAGCCTCCAGGTGACTACCACACACAGTGGTGTCTAGCCTCCAGGTGACGACCACACACAGTGGTGCTGGCTTCCAGGTGACTACCACACACAGTGGTGCTGGCTTCCAGGTGACTACCACACACAGTGGTGTCTAGCCTCCAGGTGACTACCACACACAGTGGTGCTGGTCTCCAGGTGACTACCACACACAGTGGTGCTGGCTTCCAGGTGACTACCACACACAGTGGTGCTGGCCTCCAGGTGACTACCACACACAGTGGTGTCTAGCCTCCAGGTGACTACCACACACAGTGGTGTCTAGCCTCCAGGTGACTACCACACACAGTGGTGCTGTCCTCCAGGTGACTACCACACACAGTGGTGCTGGCTTCCAGGTGACTACCACACACAGTGGTGCTGGCTTCCAGGTGACTACCACACACAGTGGTGCTGGCTTCCAGGTGACTACCACACACAGTGGTGCTGGCTTCCAGGTGACTACCACACACAGTGGTGCTGGTCTCAAGGTGACTACCACACACAGTGGTGTCTAGCCTCCAGGTGACTACCACACACAGTGGTGCTGGTCTCCAGGTGACTACCACACACAGTGGTGCTGGCCTGGCCCACAGGTTTAGGGATAATTCCATTTAAATTCCAGTAAATTCAGGAAAGTTGACCTCCCTCGGGGAAATTGGTTTGGCCATATTAACATGTATAAGGTACATTCATTCACACAATGTCTCTCAATTAAAATATTGCACAGTGAAATATTGACCAATCCGTTGAATGTAACACAGCCTTTAATGTGTATCATTCATCACAACCTCATGGAGATCATTTAGTTAGTTTCCATTTCCAACAGATACACATGGTGCTGCTTTCTCTCTTCTGGGTCTCATTTTCCACCAACACAGAACACAAATGTCTGCTAAATGACTAGAATGTTAATGTACTCAGTTAACATGTACGTACACACAGACACACACACACACACACACACACACACACACACACACACACACACACACACACACACACACACACACACACACACACACACGCACGCACGCACATACACACACACACACACACACACACACACACACACACACACACACACACACACACACACACACACACACACACACACACACACACACACACACACACACACACACACACACACACACACACACACACACAGAGAGAACACAGAGGAGAACAGAACGTAGTGAGCCAAAGCCAACAGACAGGGTGATAGGGAGTGTTTATAAGTGTTTATAAAAGTGGCAGCAATATAAACCATTACTAATGCATGCTGGGATCTATTTTCCCTTTTCTTCCTCTCTGTTTTGTAGCATTGGAGGGTGATTAGAGAGGAGCCCAGCTTGAGGTCTGTAAAACCAGTGTATATGGATATAGTCTGGAAGGAGCTCAACTCTTTCAACTACTTCACACTGCATTATCCTTTACCTTAAAACGCTGTTGGAATCACCACGTTTATAAAACACTTTTTTGCAACTCAACAAGGAAGTCTTTGTGTTTTTCTTTTTGTTTTAGGTGACAATCTATTTTACTTGTAAAAAATATACTTCACCCCGCTGAAAAAATCATTCACAACCCCAGAGGCAGAACTGTCACAGTGACATGTGTATAAATTAGGATTGCCTGAAATATCACAGTCCGTTATTGTAGAACCCCTTGACGACGCTGTAAAAACAATGGATACAGCATGTTTATTTCCACACGTTGTTGACTTAGACTCTGTCTTTTCATCCAGTGTCCCACAAGGGAATATGGGACCGTTGGTGTTGGATGGGTTCTGTGGTTGAGTCTCAACTGGCACCCCCTATTCCCTATCATAGGACACTACTGTTAACCGGAAGCCTATGGTCCCTTGTCAAAAGTAGTGCACTAGAAAGGGAATAGGGTGCCGCTTGGAACACATCCATGGCTGTAGGGTTTTATAATTGATTCATTCTTTGGTGGGTTGACTTTAACACATGTTTAAAACCCAGCTGCCATGATGGAACACTGCACAATGTTTCTTCATGCTCACAGAGAAAAGCCTCTAAGACTCAACTCCTAACTCACTGCAGATATCGTTTTTAGTCAAAACCAGTTTCCCCTTCTACCTTGTGTGGAAAGCAGCCAGCCAGCCAGCCAGCCAACCAGCCAGCCAGCCAGCCAGGCAATAAGCCAGCCAGCCAGCACAGTAAGACAACAGGGGATTCAGTGAGCGACAGTGATATGGTAATGCATGTTTTTTCAAACATAGACACAGAGAAACCGGAGTGACACCCACCTATCCATCATCATGGTTATGTCTGAAATGGCACCCAGTTCCCTACATAGTGCACAACCTTTGACTGGGTCCCAAAAGTAGTGCACTTGCCTATGTAGGGGATGGGTAGCCATTTTGGACACACTCATAGACATGGAAGTGACACCCACCCATCCATCCATCGCCCCACTGCTCCTCTCCTATCTTTGCTCCTCTCCTCTCCTCCCATCCAATCCTCTGCTCTCCCTCTTTCCTCCTCCTCTCCTCCCATCCAATCCTCTGCTCTCCCTCTTTCCTCATCCTCTCCTCTCCTCCTATCCAATCGTCTGCTCTCCCTCTCTCCTTCTCCTCTCCTCTCCTCCCATCCAACCCTCTGCTCTCCCTCTCTCCTCCTCCTCTCCTCTCCTCCTATCCAACCATCACCTTCCTCTCCTCTCCTCTCCTCTCCTCTCCTCTCCTCTCCTCTCCTCTCCTCTCCTCTCCTCTCCTCTCCTCTCCTCTCCTCTCCTCTCCTCTCCTCTCCTCTCCTCTCCTCTCCTCTCCTCTCCTCTCCTCTCCTCTCCTCCCATCCAATCCTCTGCTCTCCCTCTCTCCTCCTCCTCTCCTCTCCTCCTATCCAACCCCCAACTCTCACTCTCTCCTCTCCTCCTATCCAACCCTCTGCTCTCCCTCTCTCCTCCTCCTCCTCTCCTCTCCTCCTATCCTCTGCTCTCCCTCTCTCCTCCTCCTCCTCTCCTCTTGTTTCCTCCCATCCAACCCTCAGCCCTCTCCTCTCCTCTCCTCTCCTCTCCTCTCCTCTCCTCTCCTCTCCTCTCCTCTCCTCTCCTCTCCTCTCCTCTCCTCTCCTCTCCTCTCCTCTCCTCTCCTCTCTTCTCATCCAATCCTCTGCTCTCCCTCTCTCCTTCTCCTCTCCTCTCCTCCCATCCAACCCTCTGCTCTCCCTCTCTCCTCCTCCTCCTCTCCTCTCGTCTCCTCCCTACATTAACCTCTTTATTACTGCCTCTCTGCTGCTCAGAAGACTGTCACTTCGTTGTGGGGGTGAAGGGATGAGGGGCTGAGGGGTGGGGTTGGTGGGGTTGGAGGTTAAAGGGTTATGTAAGGAGAATCTGGTCAGTTCTCCGGGGTCGAGAGTTAGGACAGAAGTTTCTTTGAGTTGTGATGTTTAGTTAGATGCAGAAACAGAAGGTGTTCATGGTGGGTCTGAGGTGTCAGTATGACAAGGCTCTCACGCATTCTCATGGTCTCATGGATTACGTCCCAAATGGCACCCTATTGCCTTTATAGTGCACTACTACCCATAGGGCTCTGGTCAAAAGTAGTGCACTATATAGGGAGTAGGGTGCCATTTGGGAAGAAACCTTGGACAGATTTACCAGCAAGGCTGATGCCAGACAACTGAAGAAATATCTCCCGGCACCCAAGAGACTAATAGACATGTTATTGTTCATACTATTTCCATTAACAAGTAGGTTTATCGACGGCTGATGATTTTGTGAGGGGAAAATACTATGAGAATGGTTGGTGCTTCTGTGTGCCAAAATGCAGTTAGCCCCCCAACCTACAACCTAGGCATCTGTGACCAACCGGGTTTGAACCCAGGGACCTGCGAGACTTTGTTAGTCTGTGGAGCTAAACGCAAGTCTTCAGGTCTCAGACAAGGTAACTCAACAAGTGTGAACCTCTGTTAGATAGAGAGGATGACAGTGGGGAAATATTGAGAGAGGTTGTGTCAAAGTACAGTAGGCCGGATGGGAACCTATGACGACTCTGAAGACGAGGCTGTGGCAGGACCGCTAGATCAGCCAGTCCACTTTCTGTCTCTTTCTCAGCTTTAATGACACTCAGTTGTCTTGTCAATCAAACCCATACTGTCATACTATTACCAGGCTACTACCATGTATTCCATGCTGTAATGAAAAGAGCTACCAATACTATATAGATCAACAAGCAATGAAGACAGCATGACAACTATCAGTGCTGTTCTCACGGTTTGAAATAATCAGCTGTAATTGGCTGAAAAGGGAATGAAGGAGATAACAACAGCAGGAAACAGAGACCAGTGATAAAGGCCTTTCAACCTTGTTTTATTTGGCCATGTGGAAAATAGAATAGGGTTGAAAAGAGAGAGGGGGGAGAGAGAGAGAGACAGAGACAGAGACAGAGAGAGAGAGAGACAGAGACAGAGACAGAGACAGAGACAGAGACAGAGACAGAGAGAGAGAGAGAGAGAGAGAGAGAGAGAGAGAGAGAGAGAGAGAGAGAGAGAGAGAGAGAGAGAGAGAGAGAGAGAGAGAGAGAGAGAGAGAGAGAGAGAGAGACTGCTGCTGCACAGTGACCTGTCCTCCTGGTGGGAGTTTTCCTCCTTCTCAATCTCACCATGGATCTTCTGCTGAACAAGAAGCATTTATTTTAGCCACAGTCAGGCAGAGACACACAGGGCCTGAAGAGCATCCTGGGAGTAATAGTGTAGGTAGTGGCTCAGCAACCTCATCCTCTAGAAAACCTCTGACTGCAGACCAGTCATAGTCCACAGACCACAGATCCCGCTGAGACTCAGACCACTGACAGCCTATTCATCTACAGTCCCTATGCTAACTGAGTAACCATCTTAATGGTATCTTAGTAACAGCTGCTATTTCCCAATGGACCGGGAAGTTATTACAGGGTGATCCGTCTTATTCTATACCAACTACTTGATTACAATATTAGGGGACTTCAATCAACTCAGGAGAATGACTTCATCATGAGCTTTACGTTCAGCATTTATTTTTTCACGATTCCAAATTGGTTTTATGCTCATTACTTGTTGATTCGTTCCACTCCATGTTGTTCTCACGTGTAGGTTGCAGAGGAGGTTGCAGATGCCAGTGCACATGTCAACATGCGGAAGCTCTGTCTAGGAATGCCATCTGTTGAGAATGTTGAGGATGAGAATGTTCCGCCCACTGGTTCTGGAATCCAGCCCATGATTCTAACATTCTGATCCGTGATTCTGTTCTAGTGACCATATGGCCTGAGAGGAAGAGTTGGACAGTACCATAAAATTAGGGATTAGAATAGTAGTACGGACATGAAAGGGCTGATGACGGAGAAAAGGGAAGCCATTTTGGTCAGGGAGTCGGTCAGTGCTGTGATAAGATATTGTGTAAAACAATGAATTCATAGATGATCTGAAAAGTATGTTTAATGGCTAGCTAGCCAGCCAGTTTAAGTGGAATGATTAAAATGAATTGCCAATACACCAACGTTCCATACAAACAATGTATTCAATTCACAGCCCAGACTGGTCTCATAGACTATACGTAACATAGTAAACGTAAATCCGGGACACTCAAATTAGTACGATATATTACGTTTGGTATGGTTCATAAGATAGCAGATTACTTAAGGCAGAAACGAAAGGAGAGAGGGAGTGTGGTATCAGACATTTGAACTTTATTGTGCTTTTAAATGGTTGAAAGTGCAGCGATTACACATTTAGATGACAACATACTTCTATCTGTGTTTTTGAGTGGGTGAATAAAGGTTTAAATCTCATTGATCAACTTTTCAACCAGATATTATCCAGATATCTACATAGAAATGACGTGGTGTGCCCAGTGGGATGCCTCTAATGACATTCATTTCAATTAGACTGGTTTGGATTTCTCCCTGAGCAATATGGCTGCCATTATCATACCATTCTGGAACACTGAGGGTTTTTTTTTTTTTTTTTCCACCTTTATTTAACCAGGTAGGCAAATTGAGAACACGTTCTCATTTACAATTGCGACCTGGCCAAGATAAAGCAAAGCAGTTCGACACATACAACAACACATAGTTACACATGGAGTAAAACAAACATACAGTCAATAATACAGTGAAAAATAAGTCTATATACAATGTGAGCAAGTGAGGTGAGATAAGGGAGGTGAAGGCAAACAAAATATATATATAAATAAATAAAAATATAAAAAAGGCCAAGGTGGCGAAGTAAATACAATATAGCAAGTAAAAAAAACCACTGGAATGGTTGGTTTGCAGTGGAAGAAAGTGTAAAGTAGAGATAGAAATAATGGGGTGCAAAGGAGCAAAATAAATAAATAAATACAGTAGGTAAAGAGGTAGTTGTTTGGGCTAAATTATAGATGGGCTATGTACAGGTGCAGTAATCTATGAGCTGCTCTGACAGCTGGTGCTTAAAGCTAGTGAGGGAGATAAGTGTTTCCAGTTTCAGAGATTTTTGTAGTTCGTTCCAGTCATTGGCAGCAGAGAACTGGAAGGAGAGGCGGCCAAAGGAAGAATTGGTTTTGGGGGTGACCAGAGAGATATACCTGCTGGAGCGCGTGCTACAGGTAGGTGCTGCTATGGTGACCAGCGAGCTGAGATAAGGGGGGACTTTACCTAGCAGGGTCTTGTAGATGACCTGGAGCCAGTGGGTTTGGCGACGAGTATGAAGCGAGGGCCAGCCAACGAGAGTGTACAGGTCGCAGTGGTGGGTAGTATATGGGGCTTTGGTGACAAAACGGATGGCACTGTGATAGACTGCATCCAATTTATTGAGTAGGGTTTTGGAGGCTATTTTGTAAATGACATCACCGAAGTCGAGGATTGGTAGGATGGTCAGTTTTACAAGGGTATGTTTGGCAGCATGAGTGAAGGATGCTTTGTTGCGGAATAGGAAGCCAATTCTAGATTTAACTTTGGATTGGAGATGTTTGATGTGAGTCTGGAAGGAGAGTTTACAGTCTAACCAGACACCTAGGTATTTGTAGTTGTCCACATATTCTAAGTCAGAGCCGTCCAGAGTAGTGATGTTGGACAGGCGGGCAGGTGCAGGCAGCGATCGGTCAAAAGAAAGGCCAGAAGTATACAGAATAGTGTCGTCTGCGTAGAGGTGGATCAGAGAATCACCAGCAGCAAGAGCGACATCATTGATGTATACAGAGAAGAGAGTCGGTCCAAGAATTGAACCCTGTGGCACCCCCATAGAGACTGCCAGAGGCCCGGACAACAGACCCTCCGATTTGACACACTGAACTCGATCAGAGAAGTAGTTGGTGAACCAGGCGAGGCAATCATTAGAGAAACCAAGGCTGTCGAGTCTGCCGATGAGGATGTGGTGATTGACAGAGTCAAAAGCCTTGGCCAGGTCAATGAATACGGCTGCACAGTATTGTTTCCTATCGATGGCGGTTAAGATATCGTTTATGACCTTGAGCGTGGCTGAGGTGCACCCATGACCAGCTCTGAAACCAGATTGCATAGCGGAGAAGGTATGGTGGGATTCGAAATGGTCGGTAATCTGTTTGTTGACTTGGCTTTCGAAGACCTTAGAAAGGCAGGGTAGGATAGATATAGGTCTGTAGCTGTTAGGGTCAAGAGTGTTCCCCCCTTTGAAGAGGGGGATAACCGCAGCTGCTTTCCAATCTTTGGGAATCTCAGACGACACGAAAGAGAGGTTGAAAAGGCTAGTAATAGGGGTGGCAACAATTTCAGCAGATAGTTTTAGAAAGAAACGGTCCAGATTATCTAGCCCGGCTGATTTGTAAGGGTCCAGATTTTGCAGCTCTTTCAGAACATCAGCTGACTGTATTTGGGAGAAAGAGAAATGGGGAAGGCTTGGGCGAGTAGCAGAGGGGAGGGCAGTGCTGTTGACCGGGGTAGGGGTAGCCAGGTGGAAAGCATGGCCAGCCGTAGAAAAATGCTTATTGAAATTCTCAATTATAGTGGATTTGTCGGTGGTGACAGTGTTTCCTATCTTCAGTGCAGTTGGAAGCTGGGAGGAGGTGTTCTTATTCTCCATGGACTTTACAGTGTCCCAGAACTTTTTTGAATTTGTGTTGCAGGAAGCAAATTTCTGCTTGAAAAAGCTAGCCTTGGCTTTTCTAACTGCCTGTGTATATTGGTTTCTAGCTTCCCTGAAAAGTTGCATATCACGGGGGCTGTTCGATGCTAATGCAGAACGCCATAGGATGTTTTTCTGTTGGTTAAGGGCAGTCAGGTCAGGAGAGAACCAAGGGCTATATCTGTTCCTGGTTCTAAATTTCTTGAATGGGGCATGCTTATTCAAGATGGTGAGGAAGGCATTTAAAAAAAATATCCAGGCATCCTCTACTGACGGGATGAGATCAATATCCTTCCAGGATACCTCGGCCAGGTCGATTAGAAAGGCCTGCTCGCTGAAGTGTTTCAGGGAGCGTTTGACAGTGATGAGTGGAGGTCGTTTGACCGCTGACCCATTACAGATGCAGGCAATGAGGCAGTGATCGCTGAGATCTTGGTTGAAAACAGCAGAGGTGTATTTAGAGGGCAAGTTGGTTAGGATGATATCTATGAGGGTGCCCGTGTTTACGGCTTTGGGGTGGTACCTGGTAGGTTCATTGATAATTTGTGTGAGATTGAGGGCATCAAGCTTAGATTGTAGGATGGCTGGGGTGTTAAGCATGTTCCAATTTAGGTCGCCTAGCAGCACGAGCTCTGAAGATAGATGGGGGGCAATCAGTTCACATATGGTGTCCAGAGCACAGCTGGGGGCAGAGGGTGGTCTATAGCAGGCGGCAACGGTGAGAGACTTGTTTTTAGAGAGGTGGATTTTTAAAAGTAGAAGTTCAAATTGTTTGGGAACAGACCTGGATAGTAAAACAGAACTCTGCAGGCAATCTTTGCAGTAGATTGCAACACCGCCCCCTTTGGCCGTTCTATCTTGTCTGAAAATCTTGTAGTTGGGGATGAAAATGTCAGAATTTTTGGTGGTCTTCCTAAGCCAGGATTCAGACACGGCTAAAACATCTGGGTTAGTGATGACATAGTAATTGAAAGGGATCTCTATGGACAGCCAAAAGGTTTCATATGAACATGGAGCCATACTTATAATGGCTTTGGGGATGTTGGCTCTAAAAGCACTGTGTTGGCCTGTAATGTATGCCTGTGTCTATGCGTGACAACCTTACAAAAGACATCCTCTATTTCATTTTGGAGATTCATTCCAGTTCTATTACCAGAAATCACCATGATAGAGAACAGCTAAACTCATGCAATATGCTTCATAGCAAAGTGCAGAAGATCAGTCATTTTAGGAACTGGGGAGGAACATCAACAAAAAACTACAAAGGTTGTCATTGCAAGTAGAAATGTGTTCTGATATGACTTGGCTGTTTAAATGAAGAACACATGTAGACGCTACCGGACCCCACAGAGCTGTCAGGTTAGAGCCTACCTGCAGAGGGTAGAGGCTGAATATCAGGTAATATAGCCTACCTGCAGAGGGTAGAGGTTGAATATCAGGTAATATAGCCTACCTGCAGAATGTAGAGGCTGAATATCAGGTATTATAGCCTACCTGCAGAGGGTAGAGGCTGAATATCAGGTAATAGAGCCTACCTGCAGAGGGTAGAGGCTGAATATCAGGTAATAGAGCCTACCTGCAGAGGGTAGAGCCTGAATATCAGGTAATATAGCCTACCTGTGGAGGGTAGAGGCTGAATATCAGGTAATATAGCCTACCTGCAGTGGGTAGAGGCTGAATATCAGGTAGTATAGCCTACCTGTAGAGGGTAGAGGCTGAATATCAGGTAATATAGCCTACCTGTGGAGGGTAGAGGCTGCATATCAGGTAATAGAGCCTACCTGCAGAGGGTAGAGCCTGAATATCAGGTAATATAGCCTACCTGTGGAGGGTAGAGGCTGAATATCAGGTAATATAGCCTACCTGCAGTGGGTAGAGGCTGAATATCAGGTAATATAGCCTACCTGCAGAGGGTAGAGGCTGAATGTCATGTAATATAGCCTACCTGCAGAGGGTAGAGGATGAATATCAGGTAATATAGCCTACCTGCAGAGGGTAGAGGCTGAATGTCAGGTAATATAGACTACCCGCAGAGGGTAGAGGCTGAATATCAGGTAATATAGCCTACCTGCAGAGGGTAGAGGCTGAATATCAGGTAATATAGCCTACCTGTGGAGGGTAGAGGCTGAATATCAGGTAATATAGCCTACCTGCAGTGGGTAGAGGCTGAATATCAGGTAGTATAGCCTACCTGTAGAGGGTAGAGGTTGAATATCAGGTTAGAGCCTACCTGCAGAGGGTAGAGGCTGAATGTCAGGTAATATAGCCTACCTGCAGAGGGTAGAGGCTGAATGTCAGGTAATATAGACTACCTGCAGTTGGTAGAGGCTGAATATCAGGTAATATAGACTACCTGCAGAGGGTAGAGGCTGAATGTCAGGTAATATAGACTACCTGCAGTTGGTAGAGGCTGAATATCAGGTAATATAGCCTACCTGCAGAGGGTAGAGGCTGAATGTCAGGTAATATAGCCTACCTGCAGAGGGTAGAGGCTGAATGTCAGGTAATATAGCCTACCTGCAGAGGGTAGAGGCTGAATGTCAGGTAATATAGCCTACCTGCAGAGGGTAGAGGCTGAATATCAGGTAATAGAGACTACCTGCAGAGGGTAGAGGCTGCATGTCAGGTAATATAGCCTACCTGCAGAGAGTAGAGGCTGGATATCAGGTAATATAGCCTACCTGCAGAGGGTAGAAGCTGAATGTCAGGTAATATAGCCTACCTGCAGTGGGTAGAGGCTGAATGTCAGGTAATATAGCCTACCTGCAGAGGGTAGAGGCTGAATGTCAGGTAATATAGCCTACCTGCAGAGGGTAGAGGCTGAATGTCAGGTAATATAGCCTAACTGCAGAGGGTAGAGGCTGAATGTCAGGTAATATAGCCTACCTGCAGTGGGTAGAGGCTGAATGTCAGGTAATATAGCCTACCTGCAGTGGGTAGAGGCTGAATGTCAGGTAATATAGCCAACCTGTAGAGGGTAGAGACTGAATATCAGGTAATATAGACTTCCTGCAGAGGGTAGAGGCTGAATGTCAGGTTAGAGCCTACCTGCAGAGGGTAGAGGCTGAATATCAGGTAGTATAGCCTACCTGTGGAGGGTAGACACTGAATATCAGGTAATATAGCCTACCTGCAGAGGGTAGAAGCTGAATATCAGGTAATATAGCCTACCTGCAGTGGGTAGAGGCTGAATGTCAGGTAATATAGCCAACCCGTAGAGGGTAGAGGCTGAATGTCAGGTAATATAGCCTACCTGCAGAGGGTAGAGGCTGAATGTCAGGTAATATAGCCTACCTGCAGTGGGTAGAGGCTGAATGTCAGGTAATATAGCCAACCTGTAGAGGGTAGAGACTGAATATCAGGTAATATAGCCTACCTGCAGAGGGTAGAGGCTGAATGTCAGGTAATAGAGCCTACCTGCAGAGGGTAGAGGCTGAATGTCAGGTAATATAGCCTACCTGCAGTGGGTAGAGGCTGAATGTCAGGTTAGAGCCTACCTGCAGAGGGTAGAGGCTGAATATCAGGTAATATAGCCTACCTGTGGAGGGTAGAGGCTGAATATCAGGGAATAGAATCTACCTGTGGAGGGTAGAGGCTGAATGTCAGGTAATATAGACTACCTGCAGAGGGTAGAGGCTGAATATCAGGTAATATAGACTACCTGCAGAGGGTAGAGGCTGAATATCAGGTAATATAACCTACCTGCAGAGGGTAGAGGCTGAATGTCAGGTAATATAGTCTACCTGCAGTGGGTAGAGGCTGAATGTCAGGTTAGAGCCTACCTGCAGAGGGTAGAGGCTGAATATCAGGTAATAGAGCCTACCTGTGGAGGGTAGAGGCTGAATGTCAGGTAATATAGACTACCTGCAGAGGGTAGAGGCTGAATATCAGGTAATATAGACTACCTGCAGAGGGTAGAGGCTGAATGTCAGGTAATATAGACTACCTGCAGAGGGTAGAGGCTGAATATCAGGTAATAGAGCCTACCTGTGGAGGGTAGAGGCTGAATGTCAGGTAATATAGCCTACCTGCAGAGGGTAGAGGCTGGATATCAGGTAATATAGTCTACCTGTGGAGGGTAGAGGCTGAATATCAGGTAATCGAGCCTACCTGTGGAGGATAGAGGCTGAATATCAGGTTAGAGCCTACCTGCAGAGGGTAGAGGCTGAATATCAGGTAATATAGCCTACCTGCAGAGGGTAGAGGCTGAATGTCAGGTAATATAGCCTACCTGTGGAGGGTAGAGGCTGAATGTCAGGTAATATAGACTACCTGCAGAGGGTAGAGGCTGAATATCAGGTAATAGAGCCTACCTGTGGAGGGTAGAGGCTGAATGTCAGGTAATATAGACTACCTGCAGAGGGTAGAGGCTGAATATCAGGTAATATAACCTACCTGCAGAGGGTAGAGGCTGAATGTCAGGTAATATAGTCTACCTGCAGTGGGTAGAGGCTGAATGTCAGGTTAGAGCCTACCTGCAGAGGGTAGAGGCTGAATATCAGGTAATAGAGCCTACCTGTGGAGGGTAGAGGCTGAATGTCAGGTAATATAGACTACCTGCAGAGGGTAGAGGCTGAATATCAGGTAATATAGACTACCTGCAGAGGGTAGAGGCTGAATGTCAGGTAATATAGACTACCTGCAGAGGGTAGAGGCTGAATATCTTCTTCGTTCCAAGATGGCATAGCAGTTCAGACGTCTTTTTTTGTCCTCGTATTGTCGTGTCCTGTATACATATATATTTACACCTTTCTTCGCATATCTTTATATATTTTATTATCCAAGAACTCAACTACAAAAGCTTTCCTGCAACCCGCCTCACCAATTACAAAAAAAAAGTATTATTTACCTGAAATCTGAAAATCCACAGTGGTAGCTAGCCAGAGGCTAACCAGAAGCCGGCCGAAACTAGCCAGAAGCTAGCCGGAAGCTACCCAGAAGCTAACTAGAAGCTAGCCAGTAGCTGATCTGAAGCTGCCCAGAAGTTAGCCGGTTTGCTGGCTAGCGTTGGTGTTTCAGCTGCCCACGTTGTGGTCTTCAGCTATTCCTTCAGCTCGATAATCTATCGACACTTTTGTGCAACGCGACTCGGACCGGAGCATACCGGGCCTATTTTTCTCAGTGTCCCCGGATTTCAGCCGCAGGCTCTGGACGTTTGCACCTTGATTTCGCAGCTAGTTAGCTGCAAACCGTGTGACTATTGGCTTACGTCGATCCCGGAGCAAACTTAAATTATTCCGAAGCTAGCCAGCTGAGGAGTTCCATCAGCCATTCCTGGGCTACAGTCACCTATCCGGACCCGTTTTTTTTTGTTTTGTTGTTGCTGCAGATGCGGAGCCCCATCGGGCCTTCACGACTGACTGCCGACATTATCTGCCCGAGGGAGTTATCCAACTGGCACCTCCGTCGCAACGTTACCTGAACGCTCATCTGGGGCCCGCTAATCGTTAGCTGTCTTATCGGCTGCTATCTGAATAAGTATATCGGACAATTTTTCTTGGGTCACTATATCTATTTTGCCAATTGGATTGATCCCCTCTACTACACGGAACCCCACTAATCTACCGACGGAAACGCACGAGGTGTCTAAAAAAAATAATAATAAATAGACTTCCATCCTATGCTATCTTACTACCGATAGCCATCTACCCGGCCAGCTGTCTGGATCGCCGTGACCCCAACCAACCTCTACTCACTGGACCCTTATGATCACTCGATTAAGCATGCCTCTCCTTAATGTAAATATGCCTTGTCCATTGCTGTTCTGTTTAGTGTTTATTGGCTTATTTCACTGTAGAGCCTCTAGCCCTGTTCACTATACCATATCCAACCTTTCAGTTCCACCACCCACATATGCGATGACATCACCTGGTTTCAATGATGTTTCTAGAGACAATATCTCTCTCATCATCACTCAATACCTAGGTTTACCTCCACTGTATTCACATCCTGCCATACCTTTGTCTGTACATTATTCCTTGAAGCTATTTTATCGCCCCCAGAAACTTCCTTTTACTCTCTGTTCTAGACGTTCTAGACGACCAATTCTCATAGCTTTTAGCCGTACCCTTATCCTACTCCTCCTCTGTTCCTCTGGTGATGTAGAGGTGAACCCAGGCCCTGCAGTACCTAGCTCCACTCCTATTCCCCAGGCGCTCTCTTTTGATGACTTCTGTAACCGTAATAGCCTTGGTTTCATGCATGTTAACATTAGAAGCCTCCTCCCTAAGTTTGTTTTGTTCACTGCTTTAGCACACTCTGCCAACCCGGATGTTTTAGCCGTGTCTGAATCCTGGCTTAGGAAGACCACCAAAAATTCTGACATTTTCATCCCTAATTACAACATTTTCAGACAAGATAGAACGGCCAAAGGGGGCGGTGTTGCAATCTACTGCAAAGATTGCCTGCAGAGTTCTGTTTTACTATCCAGGTCTGTTCCCAAACAATTTGAACTTCTACTTTTAAAAATCCACCTCTCTAAAAACAAGTCTCTCACCGTTGCCGCCTGCTATAGACCACCCTCTGCCCCAGCTGTGCTCTGGACACCATATGTGAACTGATTGCCCCCCATCTATCTTCAGAGCTCGTGCTGCTAGGCGACCTAAATTGGAACATGCTTAACACCCCAGCCATCCTACAATCTAAGCTTGATGCCCTCAATCTCACACAAATTATCAATGAACCTACCAGGTACCACCCCAATTCCGTAAACACGGGTACCCTCATAGATATCATCCTAACCAACTTGCCCTCCAAATACACCTCTGCTGTTTTCAACCAAGATCTCAGCGATCACTGCCTCATTGCCTGCATCCGTAATGGGTCAGCGGTCAAACGACCTCCACTCATCACTGTCAAACGCTCCCTGAAACACTTCAGCGAGCAGGCCTTTCTAATCGACCTGGCCGAGGTATCCTGGAAGGATATTGATCTTATCCCGTCAGTAGAGGATGCCTTGATATTTTTTTTAAATGCCTTCCTCACCATCTTGAATAAGCATGCCCCATTCAAGAAATTTAGAACCAGGAACAGATATAGCCCTTGGTTCTCTCCTGACCTGACTGCCCTTAACCAACAGAAAAACATCCTATGGCGTTCTGCATTAGCATCGAACAGCCCCCGTGATATGCAACTTTTCAGGGAAGCTAGGAACCAATATACACAGGCTGTTAGAAAAGCCAAGGCTAGCTTTTTCAAGCAGAAATTTGCTTCCTGCAACACAAACTCAAAAAAGTTCTGGGACATTGTAAAGTCCATGGAGAATAAGAACACCTCCTCCCAGCTTCCAACTGCACTGAAGATAGGAAACACTGTCACCACCGACAAATCCACTATAATTGAGAATTTCAATAAGCATTTTTCTACGGCTGGTCATGCTTTCCACCTGGCTACCCCTACCCCGGTCAACAGCACTGCACCCCCCACAGCAACTCGCCCAAGCCTTCCCCATTTCTCTTTCTCCCAAATACAGTCAGCTGATGTTCTGAAAGAGCTGCAAAATCTGGACCCTTACAAATCAGCCGGGCTAGATAATCTGGACCCTTTCTTTCTAAAACTATCTGCTGAAATTGTTGCCACCCCTATTACTAGCCTTTTCAACCTCTCTTTCGTGTCGTCTGAGATTCCCAAAGATTGGAAAGCAGCTGCGGTTATCCCCCTCTTCAAAGGGGGGGACACTCTTAACCCAAACAGCTACAGACCCATATCTATCCTACCCTGCCTTTCTAAGGTCTTCGAAAGCCAAGTTAACAAACAGATTACCGACCATTTCGAATCCCACCATACCTTCTCCGCTATGCAATCTGGTTTCAGAGCTGGTCATGGGTGCACCTCAGCCACGCTCAAGGTCATAAACGATATCTTAACCGCCATCGATAGGAAACAATACTGTGCAGCCGTATTCATTGACCTGGCCAAGGCTTTTGACTCTGTCAATCACCACATCCTCATCGGCAGACTCGACAGCCTTGGTTTCTCTAATGATTGCCTCGCCTGGTTCACCAACTACTTCTCTGATCGAGTTCAGTGTGTCAAATCGGAGGGTCTGTTGTCCGGGCCTCTGGCAGTCTCTATGGGGGTGCCACAGGGTTCAATTCTTGGACCGACTCTCTTCTCTGTATACATCAATGATGTCGCTCTTGCTGCTGGTGAGTCTCTGATCCACCTCTACGCAGACGACACTATTCTGTATACTTCTGGCCCTTCTTTTGACACTGTGTTAACAACCCTCCAGGCGAGCTTCAATGCCATACAACTCTCCTTCCGTGGCCTCCAATTGCTCTTAAATACAAGTAAAACTAAATGCATGCTCTTCAACCGATCGCTGCCTGCACCTGCCCGCCTGTCCAACATCACTACTCTAGACGGCTTTGACTTAGAATATGTGGACAACTACAAATACCTAGGTGTCTGGTTAGACTGTAAACTCTCCTTCCAGACTCACATCAAACATCTCCAATCCAAAGTTAAATCTAGAATTGGCTTCCTATTCCGCAACAAAGCATCCTTCACTCATGCTGCCAAACATACCCTTGTAAAACTGACCATCCTACCAATCCTCGACTTCGGTGATGTCATTTACAAAATAGCCTCCAATACCCTACTCAATAAATTGGATGCAGTCTATCACAGTGCCATCCGTTTTGTCACCAAAGCCCCATATACTACCCACCACTGCGACCTGTACACTCTCGTTGGCTGGCCCTCGCTTCATACTCGTCGCCAAACCCACTGGCTCCAGGTCATCTACAAGACCCTGCTAGGTAAAGTCCCCCCTTATCTCAGCTCGCTGGTCACCATAGCAGCACCTACCTGTAGCACGCGCTCCAGCAGGTATATCTCTCTGGTCACCCCCAAAACCAATTCTTCCTTTGGCCGCCTCTCATTCCAGTTCTCTGCTGCCAATGACTGGAACGAACTACAAAAATCTCTGAAATTGGAAACACTTATCTCCCTCACTAGCTTTAAGCACCAGCTGTCAGAGCAGCTCATAGATTACTGCACCTGTACATAGCCTATCTATAATTTAGCCCAAACAACTACCTCTTTACCTACTGTATTCATTTATTTATTTTTGCTCCTTTGCACCCCATTATTTCTATCTCTACTTTGCACTTTCTTGCACTGCAAACCAACCATTCCAGTGTTTTTTTTACTTGCTATATTGTATTTACTTCGCCACCATGGCCTTTTTGTATTTTTATTTATTTTTATATATATTTTGTTTGCCTTCACCTCCCTTATCTCACCTCACTTGCTCACATTGTATATAGACTTATTTTTTCACTGTATTATTGACTGTATGTTTGTTCTACTCCATGTGTAACTATGTGTTGTTGTATGTATCGAACTGCTTTGCTTTATCTTGGCCAGGTCGCAATTGTAAATGAGAACGTGTTCTCAATTTGCCTACCTGGTTAAATAAAGGTGAAAAAAATAAATAAAAAAAAAAAAAAATATCAGGTAATAGAGCCTACCTGTGGAGGGTAGAGGCTGAATGTCAGGTAATATAGCCTACCTGCAGAGGGTAGAGGCTGGATATCAGGTAATATAGTCTACCTGCAGATGGTAGAGGCTGAATATCAGGTAATAGAGCCTACCTGTGGAGGGTAGAGGCTGAATATCAGGTTAGAGCCTACCTGCAGAGGGTAGAGGCTGAATATCAGGTAATATAGCCTACCTGCAGAGGGTAGAGGCTGAATGTCAGGTAATATAGCCTACCTGTGGAGGGTAGAGGCTGAATGTCAGGTAATATAGACTACCTGCAGAGGGTAGAGGCTGAATATCAGGTAATAGAGCCTACCTGTGGAGGGTAGAGGCTGAATGTCAGGTAATATAGACTACCTGCAGAGGGTAGAGGCTGAATATCAGGTAGTATAGCCTACCTGTGGAGGGTAGAGGCTGAATATCAGGTAATAGAGCCTACCTGTGGAGGGTAGAGGCTGAATGTCAGGTAATATAGCCTACCTGTGGAGGGTAGAGGCTGAATATCAGGTTAGAGCCTACCTGCAGAGGGTAGAGGCTGAATATCAGGTAATATAGCCTACCTGCAGAGGGTAGAGGCTGAATGTCAGGTAATATAGCCTACCTGTGGAGGGTAGAGGCTGAATGTCAGGTAATATAGACTACCTGCAGAGGGTATAGGCTGAATAGCAGGTAATAGAGCCTACCTGTGGAGGGTAGAGACTGAATATCAGGTAATATAGCCTACCTGTGGAGGGGAAAAGGCTGAATATCAGGTAATATAGCCTACCTGTGGAGGGTAGAGGCTGAATATCAGGTAATATAGCCTACCTGTGGAGGGTAGAGGCTGAATTCCAGGTAATATAGCCTACCTGCAGAGGGTAGAGTCTGAATCCCAAGTGGCTCCCTATTCCCTCTATAGTGTACTACTTTTGACCAGAGCCCTATGGGGCCCCCTACCGGCCCTAGTCAAAAGCAGTACACTATATAGGGAACAGGGTGTCCTCTGGGATGCAGCCAGAGAGGGATACACACAGGCCTGTACCATGCAGCTGTGACCAGACATCACACTGAGTAGTAGAATGGTCCCCATCAAGGCGTTGGCCAGTGCGGATGATTGAAACAACACAGCTCAATTGACCCATCCACATGCCCACTCTAAAAGGCGTAGGGAGGTTAGGAACTAATCGGGATTTCAAAGTGAATATGCTGTGTGGAAAGAGTTTCAGCATCCATCCAGTAGGTTTTGGCCCCTAACATGAATTGTGATTGTCAACTATGAGAAAAATTTATACATCTCCACATACATAAGAGCAACACATCGTCTGTAACTCAAAGTAGACGGTCAGACTAGACAGTAAAACTAGTCAGTAAAACTAGACAGTACGACTAGACAGTAAGACTAGACAGTAAGAGTAGAAAGTAAAGCTAGACAGTAAGAGTAGACAGTAAAACTAGACAGTAAAACTAGACAGTAAGAGTAGACAGTAAAACTAGACGTAAATCTAGACGTAAAACTAGACAGTAAAACTAGACAGTAAAACTAGACAGTAAGACTAGACAGTAAAACTAGACAGTAAGACTAGACAGTAAAACCAGACAGTAAGACTAGACAGTAAAACTAGACAGTAAGAGTAGACAGTAAAACTAGAAAGTAAAACTAGACAGTAAGAGTAGACAGTAAAACTAGACAGTAAGAGTAGACAGTAAAACCAGACAGTAAGACTAGACAGTAAGACTAGACAGTAAGAGTAGACAGTAAAACCAGACAGTAAAACTAGACAGTAAGAGTAGACAGTAAGAGTAGACAGTAAAACTAGACAGTAAGACTAGACAGTAAGACTAGACAGTAAGAGTAGACAGTAAAACTAGACAGTAAAACCAGACAGTAAGAGTAGACAGTAAAACCAGACAGTAAAACTAGACAGTAAGAGTAGACAGTAAGAGTAGACAGTAAAACTAGACAGTAAGACTAGACAGTAAGACTAGACAGTAAGACTAGACAGTAAGAGTAGACAGTAAAACTAGACAGTAGGACTAGACAGTAAAACCAGACAGTAAGACTAGACAGTAAGAGTAGACAGTAAAACTAGACAGTAAGACTAGACAGTAAGACTAGACAGTAAAACTAGACAGTAAAACTAGACAGTAAAACTAGACAGTAAGACCAGACAGTAAAACTAGACATTAAAAGTATAATTATTTACACAATGTGCCCCTTACCTGTCTGTCTAGATTTATTTTGTAAGTATGATGACTAATTCACAACTACTAAGAAGACGCTGTACAGCAAAATATAGTGACGCCAAAGTTTAGTCACAAATTCTCACAAGTGTCCAATCTATACCATCGTGATCAATCATCGTGATTGCTTTTGATCAGAGACTTCATATGCATCTAGAAGGGATGGGGACTGGGGTTGAAAACTGTCAACTCACTGTAGAAATCTCTCTGAATCTAGAAGGGATGTGGGGACTGGGGTTGAAAACTGTCAACTCACTGTAGAAATCTCTCTGAATCTAGAAGGGATGGGGGCTGGGGTTGAAAACTGTCAACTCACTGTAGATATCTATCTGAATCTAGATGGGATGGGGGCTGGGGTTGAAAACTGTCAACTCACTGTAGATATCTCTCTGAATCTAGAAGGGATGGGGACTGGGGTTGAAAACTACCAACTCACTGTAGATATCTCTCTGAATCTAGAAGGGGTGGGGACTGGGGTTGAAAACTGTCAACTCACTGTAGATATCTCTCTGAATCTAGATGGGATGGGGGCTGGGGTTGAAAACTGTCAACTCACTGTAAATATCTCTCTGAATCTAGATGGGATGGGGACTGGGGTTGAAAACTGTCAACTCACTGTAGATATCTCTCTGAATCTAGATGGGATGGGGGCTGGGGTTGAAAACTACCAACTCACTGTAGATATCTCTCTGAATCTAGAAGGGATGGGGACTGGGGTTGAAAA
Organism: Salvelinus namaycush; assembly: GCF_016432855.1. Taxonomy (NCBI): domain Eukaryota; kingdom Metazoa; phylum Chordata; class Actinopteri; order Salmoniformes; family Salmonidae; genus Salvelinus; species Salvelinus namaycush. The sequence continues at coordinate 117,880 of NW_024061324.1, read as the reverse complement.
CTGTCAACTCACTGTAGATATCTCTCTGAATCTAGAAGGGGTGGGGGCTGGGGTTGAAAACTGTCAACTCACTGTAGATATCTCTCTGAATCTAGAAGGGATGGGGACTGGGGTTGAAAACTACCAACTCACTGTAGAAATCTCTCTGAATCTAGAAGGGAGGTGGGGGGCTGGGGTTGAAAACTGTCAACTCACTGTAGATATCTCTCTGAATCTAGAAGGGAGGTGGGGGGCTGGGGTTGAAAACTGTCAACTCACTGTAGATATCAGCTGACCCTGGTTCCACAGGATATTTAGTGGGTCAAGATCAGTGGAGGCTGGTTGGAGGAGCTATAGGAGGTTATGCTCATTGTAATGGCTGGAATGGAATAAATGGAACAGAGTCAAACATGCGGTGTATATGATGTGTAGGATACCGTTCCATGTACTCCATTCCAGCCATTACAATGAGCCCGTACCTCCTACCGCTCCTCCCACCAGCCCCCACTGGTCAATATGTGATCATAGGAGATATTCAACATACAGTAAAAGGTTAGTGAAGCAAGTCAAAGTTTGAACACAGCTACTCACAGGTGAGGCCTTGACCTTCTGTCTCTGCATCTAAAGAGGTGGGACGTTCCTCTCCTGCGTCTGTTGCCACATCATCCGAGCCTTGTTTCACAGTGTGTTTAGTGGACCAGGATGTGAACCAGATGATTCTACACATCTCCCCCACTACCTCTCTTTCTGCTTACTAAACTCCTCTCCCTCCATGTTACCCCCTACTACAACAGAGAGAGGGACATATGGTTTCTATCTCTCTACAGTGCTCTTTCCACCCCCCCCCATCGCAACTTGAAACATCGTTGTAAAAAACAGGGGACATCGCTTCCACTTCTAACAGCTTGTCAGATCTAGTAACTCAAGTGAGCTCCCTTAGAGTGGCTAAAACTGGTGCCAACTGGCGTAGCCTAGTATCCTTCAACCCTTACAACAACAAAAACACATTTGCAGTTTGGCATGTGAAAATGCCTGTTTTCACATGTTGAGCTTAAATTTCACAAGTGAAACCATATTTTCACATGTATTCAATTTAGAGTTCACATGTGAACACCCCTTTTTTTCACATGTCAGGAGAATGGCATGATTTCACCTCACATGTGAATTACAGTTTCACGTGTGACATTTTCAGTTTCACATGAACAACACAACGTACTCATGAGCTTAGTTCTACTGTCGTAGGGGAGAGTGGGGTAAGTTGAGTCATTTTTGGAATTCAGCATCACTACGACAAGGGGAAATATAGTGTTCTCTAACAAAGATATCTACAAATATTTCAGGATGTTGTGTATCCCTGGAAATGATCAGAATTAACGTGAACATTGCCGTTTTGAAAACATAGTGTTCTCTTAGTACAACTTGATCATAGGGATAGGGTACGTTGAGCAGCATTGGGGTAAGTGGGTGAAGGTGTCCTGTGGATTTTGTTCTCACATGAGGGAAAAATATGTGAAATATTAACATGTGAACCTTGTCTGACTAACGTGTATGACTCATGAAGAAAAAAATAAAAATCACTGAACATTTTCTGTGACTTGTTCACTGAAAAATCACATTCACACGTGTCCGAAAACCACACGTTTTTTTAACGTGATTTTATTATTATTTTTTGCAAGGGAAACTTTCAGTGTAGTTATCCTGAAATGCGTGACTTAGATGATTTGACAAACACAGTGACTAAAGCTTGTCTGGTGCCAACTTGAACTTACAGTATGTAGTAAATTGAGTAAGAATTTGAATTTATAAAGGGAACCCAGTGCCAACTTGAAGTTAGTATCCTTCAACCTACATGTTCAGTTAAGTTGCTCAGAAAACGCTCCGTTTAAGTTCTGATGACTTGGGAAAAGTTGTAGGTCTACTATCGTATTATTAAAAGAACGCAGTCAGAAACACCACAGCGACTCTGCTGAAAGTGTTATGACTTAAGAACTGGCTAAAAGTATTGTTTTGTCCATTGTTATGTTTTGCTAGCAACAGTCAAACAAGGAGGTGCTTTCCAAGGTCCCTTTCCCATAATACACTAGTGGTATTGTTGTGTCTGTGCGTGCTTCTTTAGATGCCACATTGAATTATTTACTGACTGTTATTTTGTCGTTCCCTCCCTTTATCTAGGCTGCATCCCAAATGGCACCCTATTCCCTACATAGGACCCTATGGGCCCTGGTCTAAAGTAGTACACTATAGGGAAGAGTTTGTCATTAGACGTTTACACTGTAAAGTGGAGGTCCAGACAGTTGACTTTCACATAATAAACACTGGGTCGGTTTTGGAGATTTGAAGATAGAATCCATTTGACCGTGACTATGAAGGTAATCTACCTCAAATGTAAGAGGAATCAGATTACCATTACCAGGAACACGCCTCCAGGTTCGGTTGTTTCTCTCTCTGAGATTTCCTCCATTGATCTGAGAACCGATACCCTCAGACCACGTCCCAAATGACACCCTATTTCATTTATAGGGCACTACTTTTGACCAGGACACATAGGCCTCTGGTCAGAAGTAGTGCACTATGTAGGGAATAGGGTGCCAATTGGGACGCATCCCTCTCAGTTGGCCACAGACCAGCTCTCAGTGGCTGCCTGGGTTTCATATGCTGTTTTATAGACGGTTTCATGACGAGGGCAGGATAGACTTGTCTCTCCTCTGACACGACTGTTTCCAAAACTTCAGACAGGATTAGTGATGAGATCATTGAAGGCCATTGTAGTTCGGTAGTTAAAACAGATCCCATTAGCTCAGAAGAGAAAAGTCCCATGATTCAACTAAACCCCTTGGAACAAACCATTGTGATAATAAAATGCGTTATTCATTCCATCGTAGTACATTCAACAGAGAAAAATCCTTATTGTACATTTGGAAATATGAACCATCTTGTCTGTATAGTGCACTGTAAAGGGAATGGGGTGCCATTTAAGACACACTCCCTGTGCCTCTTATCTTTCCACCAGAGTGGAAGTGTTTCATCCTGAAGGTGAGACTAGTGATTTACTGTTGATTCTCCCCTGGTCTCCCAGGTCTCCAGACTGCTGCTGTTTAATCCTGAAGGTGAGACTAGTGATTTACTGTTGATTCTCCCCTGGTCTCCCAGGTCTCCAGACTGCTGCTGTTTAATCCTGAAGGTGAGACTAAGGATTTATTGTTGATTCTCCCCTGGTCTCCCAGGTCTCCAGACTGCTGCTGTTTAATCCTGAAGGTGAGACTAGTGATTTACTGTTGATTCTCCCCTGGTCTCCCAGGTCTCCAGACTGCTGCTGTTTAATCCTGAAGGTGAGACTAGTGATTTATTGTTGATTCTCCCCTGGTCTCCCAGGTCTCCAGACTGCTGCTGTTTAATCCTGAAGGTGAGACTAGTGATTTACTGTTGAATCTCCCCTGGTCTCCAGACTGCTGCTGTTTAATCCTGAAGGTGAGACTAGTGATTTACTGTTGAATCTCCCCTGGTCTCCAGACTGCTGCTGTTTAATCCTGTAGGTGAGACTAGTGATTTACTGTTGATTCTCCCCTGGTCTCCCAGGTCTCCAGACTGCTGCTGTTTAATCCTGAAGGTGAGACTAGTGATTTACTGTTGAATCTCCCCTGGTCTCCAGACTGCTGCTGTTTAATCCTGAAGGTGAGACTAGTGATTTACTGTTGAATCTCCCCTGGTCTCCAGACTGCTGCTGTTTAATCCTGTAGGTGAGACTAGTGATTTACTGTTGATTCTCCCCTGGTCTCCCAGGTCTCCAGACTGCTGCTGTTTAATCCTGAAGGTGAGACTAGTGATTTACTGTTGAATCTCCCCTGGTCTCCCAGGTCTCCAGACTGCTGCTGTTTAATCCTGTAGGTGAGACTAGTGATTTACTGTTGATTCTCCCCTGGTCTCCCAGGTCTCCAGACTGCTGCTGTTTAATCCTGTAGGTGAGACTAGTGATTTACTGTTGATTCTCCCCTGGTCTCCCAGGTCTCCAGACTGCTGCTGTTTAATCCTGAACGTGAGACTAATGATTTACTGTTGATTCTCCCCTGGTCTCCCAGGTCTCCAGACTGCTGCTGTTTAATCCTGTAGGTGAGACTAAGGATTTACTGTTGATTCTCCCCTGGTCTCTCAGGTCTCCAGACTGCTGCTGTTTAATCCTGAAGGTGAGACTAGTGATTTACTGTTGATTCTCCCCTGGTCTCCCAGGTCTCCAGACTGCTGCTGTTTAATCCTGTAGGTGAGACTAAGGATTTACTGTTGATTCTCCCCTGGTCTCCCAGGTCTCCAGACTGCTGCTGTTTAATCCTGTAGGTGAGACTAAGGATTTACTGTTGATTCTCCCCTGGTCTCCCAGGTCTCCAGACTGCTGCTGTTTAATCCTGTAGGTGAGACTAAGGATTTACTGTTGATTCTCCCCTGGTCTCTCAGGTCTCCAGACTGCTGCTGTTTAATCCTGAAGGTGAGACTAGTGATTTACTGTTGATTCTCCCCTGGTCTCCCAGGTCTCCAGACTGCTGCTGTTTAATCCTGTAGGTGAGACTAAGGATTTACTGTTGATTCTCCCCTGGTCTCCCAGGTCTCCAGACTGCTGCTGTTTAATCCTGTAGGTGAGACTAAGGATTTACTGTTGATTCTCCCCTGGTCTCCCAGGTCTCCAGACTGCTGCTGTTTAATCCTGTAGGTGAGACTAAGGATTTACTGTTGATTCTCCCCTGGTCTCCCAGGTCTCCAGACTGCTGCTGTTTAATCCTGTAGGTGAGACTAAGGATTTACTGTTGATTCTCCCCTGGTCTCCCAGGTCTCCAGACTGCTGCTGTTTAATCCTGTAGGTGAGACTAGGGATTTACTGTTGATTCTCCCCCTGTGCTCCAGGTCTCCAGACTGCTGCTGTTTAATCCTGTAGGTGAGACTAGTGATTTATTGTTGATTCTCCCCTGGTCTCCCAGGTCTCCAGACTGCTGCTGTGTCCTGCTGTGAAGCTACGTAGGAGCTAGCTAGGAGAATGCATAGCCTACGTACACCCTCCACAGGTACACCCTCCACAGTCTCTGTCTCCTCAGCCCTAACAAAATCACCTCTCCTCTGCTGTAACCCTAACTCAGGAGGCCTATGATGAACTGTCTCCTCACCCCTTCTCACCCCGACTCACCCTAACTCGGGAGGCCTATGATGAACTGTCGCCTCACCCTAACTCACCCCTCCTCAACCAAACCCAACTACTTCTCTCTCCCCTAACCTCCTGCGTGTGTGTGTGTATGTGTGTGTGTGTGTGTCTGCTTGGGTCAGTCGACCCGCGGTCAGACTGGAAGACTCCGTTTGGAGCTAGCCTTCCTATTTCCCTTCCTTCTTCTCCACCTTCATCCTCCTCCCTCATCTCTTCTACTCTTTCCTCCTCCTCGCTCCTCTCTCCTTCTCTCTCCTTCTCTTTCCTCCTCTCTCCTCCTCCCTCCTCTCTCCTCCTCTTTCCTTCTCCTTCCTCATCCTCCCTCCTCTCTCCTTCTCTTTCCTCCTCCTCCCTCCTCCTCCCTTCTCTCTCCTCATCTCTCCTCCTCCTCCCTCCTCTCTCCTCCTCCTTCCTCCTCCTCCCTCCTCCTCCCTCCTCTCTCCTCCTCCCTCCACCTCCCTCCTCTCTCCTCCTCCACCTCCCTTCTCTCTCCTCCTCCCTCCACCTCCCTCCTCTCTCCTCCTCTTTCCTCTTTCCTCCTCTTTCCTCCTCCCTCCTCTTTCCTTCCTCCTATCTCGTTCTCTCTCCTTCTCTTTCCTCCTCTCTCCTACTCCCTCCCCGCTCCTCCTCTTTCCTTCTCCTTCCTCCTCCTCCCTCTTCTCTCCTCCTCTCTCCTCTGTCCTCCTCTTTTCTCCTCCTCCCTCCTCTTTCCTCCTCCCTCCTCTGTCCTCCTCTCTCCTCCTCTCTCCTCCTCCTCCTCTCTCCTCCTCTTTCCTTCTCCCCCCTCCTCTCTCCTCTCTCCTCCTCTCTCCTCTTTCCTCTTCCTCCCTCCTCCCTCCTCTGAACTTCCTCTCTCCTCCTCCTCCCCCTCCTCTCTCCTCCTCTTTCCTCCTCCTCCCTCCTCTCTCCTCCTCCTCCCTCCTCTCTCCTCCTCTTTCCTTCTTTCCTCCTCCCTCCTCTTTCCTCCTTCTCTCTCCTCCTCCCTCCCCTCTCCTCCTCTCTCCTCCTCTCTCCTCCTCCTCCCTCCTCCTCCTTCCTCCTCCTCTATCCTCTTTAGCCTTCCTCCCTCCTCCCTCCTCTGAACTTCCTCTCTCCTCCTCCTCCCTCCTCCCCCCCCTCTCTCCTCCTCTTTCCTTCTCCCCCCTCCTCTCTCCTCTCTCCTCCTCTCTCCTCTTTCCTCTTCCTCCCTCCTCCCTCCTCTGAACTTCCTCTCTCCTCCTCCTCCCCCTCCTCTCTCCTCCTCTTTCCTCCTCCTCCCTCCTCTCTCCTCCTCCTCCCTCCTCTCTCCTCCTCTTTCCTTCTTTCCTCCTCCCTCCTCTTTCCTCCTTCTCTCTCCTCCTCCCTCCCCTCTCCTCCTCTCTCCTCCTCTCTCCTCCTCCTCCCTCCTCCTCCTTCCTCCTCCTCTATCCTCTTTAGCCTTCCTCCCTCCTCCCTCCTCCCTCCTCTGAACTTCCTCTCTCCTCCTCCTCCCTCCTCCCCCCCCTCTCTCCTCCTCTTTCCTCCTCCTCCCTACTCTCTCCTCCTCTCTCCTCCTCCTCCCTCCTCTCTCCTCCTCTTTCCTTCTTTCCTCCTCCCTCCTCTTTCCTCCTTCTCCCTCCTCTCTCCTCCTCCCTGCCCTCTCCTCCTCTCTCCTCCTACTCCCTCCTCCTCCCTCCTCTCTCCTCCTCTTTCCTTCTTTCCTCCTCCCTCCTCTTTCCTCCTTCTCACTCCTCTCTCCTCCTCCCTCCCCTCTCCTGCTCTCTCCTCCTCCTCTCTCCTCTTCTCTCCTCCTCCTCTCTCCTCCTCCCTCCCCTCTCCTCCTCTCTCCTCCTCCTCTCTCCTCCTCTCTCCTCCTCTTTCCTTCTCCTCCCTCCTCTCTCCTCCTCTATCCTCTTTCCTATTCCTCCCTCCTCCCTCCTCTGAACTTCCTCTCTCCTCCTCCTCCCTCCTCCCCCTCCTCTCTCCTCCTCTTTCCTCCTCTCTCCTCCTCTCTCCTCCTCTTTCCTTCTTTCCTCCTCCCTCCTCTTTCCTCCTTCTCCCTCCTCTCTCCTCCTCCCTCCCCTCTCCTCCTCTCTCCTCCTCCTCCCTCCTCCTCCCTCCTCCTCCTCTATCCTCTTTCCTCTTCCTCCCTCCTCCCTCCTCTGAACTTCCTCTCTCCTCCTCCTCCCTCCTCCCCCTCCTCTCTCCTCCTCTTTCCTCCTCCTCCCTCCTCTCTCCTCCTCTCTCCTCCTTCTCCCTCCTCTCTCCTGCTCTTTCCTTCTTTCCTCCTCCCTCCTCTTTCCTCCGTCTCCCTCCTCTCTCCTCCTCCCTGCCCTCTCCTCCTCTCTCCTCCTACTCCCTCCTCCCTCCTCTCTCCTCCTCTTTCCTTCTTTCCTCCTCCCTCCTCTTTCCTCCTTCTCACTCCTCTCTCCTCCTCCCTCCCCTCTCCTGCTCTCTCCTCCTCCTCTCTCCTCTTCTCTCCTCCTCCTCTCTCCTCCTCCCTCCCCTCTCCTCCTCTCTCCTCCTCCTCTCTCCTCCTCTCTCCTCCTCTTTCCTTCTCCTCCCTCCTCTCTCCTCTCTCCTCCTCTATCCTCTTTCCTCTTCCTCCCTCCTCCCTCCTCTGAACTTCCTCTCTCCTCCTCCTCCCTCCTCCCTCTCCTCTCTCCTCCTCTTTCCTCCTCCTCCCTCCTCTCTCCTCCTCTCTCCTCCTCCTCCCTCCTCTCTCCTCCTCTTTCCTTCTTTCCTCCTCCCTCCTCTTTCCTCCTTCTCCCTCCTCTCTCCTCCTCCCTCCCCTCTCCTCCTCTCTCCTCCTCTTTCCTTCCTCTTCCTTCTCCTTCCTCCTCCTCCCTCCTCTTTCCTTCTCTTTCCTCCTCTGCCTCTTACATAACAATAACGAGGCCATATACAGGGGGTACCGGTGCCGAGTTGACGTGCGGAGGTACAGGTTAGTCAAGGTAATGTGTACATGTAGGTCGGGGTACAGGTTAGTCAAGGTAATGTGTACATGTAGGTCGGGGTACAGGTTAGTCAAGGTAATGTGTACATGTAGGTCGGGGTACAGGTTAGTCGAGGAAATGTGTACATGTAGGTCGGGGTAAAGTGCCTATGCAGAGATAATAAACAGCAAGTAGCAGCAGTGTAAAAACAAAGGGGTGTCAGTGTAAATAGTAAATGGCCATCTGATTAATTGTTCAGCAGTCTTATGGCTTGGGGGTATTTGTATTTAATATGGATTCCCATTAGCTGTTTTTTAAATCTAGTTTTACTGCTGGCATGTGTTACTTGATGTGGAATAGAGTTCCATGTAGTCATGGGTCTATGTAGTACTGTGAGTCTCCCATAGTCTGTTCTGGACTTGGGGACTGTGAAGAGACATGTCTTGTGGGGTATGCATGGGTGACCGAGCTGTGTGCCAGTAGATCAAACAGACAGCTCGGTGCATTTAACATCTCTCACAAATACCTCTCACAAATACTCCGCTTTGAGCCAGGAGAGATTAACATGCATATCATTAATGTTAGTGCTCTGTGTACATCCAAGGGCCAGCCGTGCTGCCCTGTTCTGAGCCAATTGCAATTTTCCTATTTGTGGCACCTGACCACACGACTGAACAGTAGTCCAGATGCAACATAACTAGGGCCTGTAGGACCTGCCTTGTTGACAGTGCTGTTAAGAATGCATAGCAGCGCTTTATAGAAGACAGACTTCTCCCCATCCTAGCTACTGTTGTATCAATATATTTTGACCATGACAGTTTACAATCCAGGGTTACTCCAAGCAGTTTAGTCTCCTCAACTTGCTCAATTTCCACATTATTCATTACAAGATTTAGTTGAGGTTTAGGGTTTAGTGAATGATTTGTCCCAAATACAATGCTTTTAGCTTTTGAAATACTTAGGACTAACATACTCCTTGGCACTCCTTCTGAAACTAACTGCAGGTCTTTGTTAAGTGTTGCTGTCATTTTAGTCGCTGTGGTAGCTGACGTGTATAGTGTTGAGTCATCCGCATAGATGGACACAGTGGCATGTCATTAGTAAAGATTGAAAAGAAGTAAGGGGCCTAGACAGCTGCCCTGGGGAATTCCTTTTTTCTTTCTTCTTACCTGTTCTATATCTTTTTCCAGCAACAGACTATGATCTATTATGGCAAAAGCCGCACTGAAGTCTAACAAAACAGCCCCCACAATCTTTTTATCATCAATTTCTCTCAGCCAATCATCAGTAATTTGTGTAAGTGCTGTGCTTGTTGAATGTCCTTCTCTATAAGTGTGCTGAAAGTCTGTTGTCAATTTCTTTACTGTAAATTAACATTGTATCTGGTCAAACAGATTTTTTCTCCAAAAGTTTACTAAAGGTTGGTAACAGGCTGATTGGTCAGCTATTTGAGCCAGTTAAGGGGGCATTACTATTCCTAGGTAGAGGAATAACTTTTGATTCCCTCCAGGCCTGAGGGCACACACTTTTTAGTTGGCTTAAATTAAAGGTATGGCAAATAGGAGTGGTAATATCGTCCGCTATTATCCTCAGTAATTTTCCATTCAAGTTGTCAGACCCAGGTGGCTTGTCGTTGTTGAGAGACAACAATCATTTTTTCACCTCTTCCACACTTACTTTACCGAATTCAAAGTTACAATGCTTGTCTTTCTTAATTTGGTCGGATATACTTGGATGTGTAGTGTCAGCGTTTGTTGCTGGCATGTCATGCCTAAATTTGCTAATCTTGCCAATTAAAAAATAATTAAAGTAGTTTGCAATATCAGTGGGTTTTGTGATGAATGAGCCATCTGATTCAATAAATGATGGAGCTGAGTTTGCCTTTTTGCCCAAAAATTCATTTAAGGTGCTCCAAAGCTTTTTACTCTCATTCTTTATGTCATTTATCTTTGTTTCATAGTATAGTTCCATCTTCTTTTTATTCAGTTTAGTCACATGATTTCTCAATTTGCAGTATGTTTGCCAATCGGTTGTACAGCCAGACCTATTTGCCATCTCTTTTGCCTCATCTCTCTCAACCATTTTTCAATTCCTCATCAAACCACAGGGGTATAACAGTTTCTACAGTCATTTTCTTAATGGGTGCTGCTTATTCGTAACTGGGATAAGCAATTTCATAAATGTGTCAAGTGCAACGTCTGGTTGCTCTTCATTACACACCATAGATCAACAAATATTCTTCACATCAACAACATAGGAATCACTACAAAACTTATTGTATGACCTCTTATACACAATATTAGGCCCAGCCTTTGGAACTTTCCTAGATATGGCTACTATATTGTGATCACTACATCTGATGGATTTGGATACTGCTTTAAAAAAATAAAAAAATGCAGCATTCGTAGAGTTATGATCAATACATGTTGATGATTTCATTCCTGTACTGTTTGTAACTACCCTGGTAGGTTGATTGATAACCTGAACCAGGTTGCAGGCGCTAGTTATAGTTTGAAGCTTTCTCTTGACTGGGCAGTCTGATGAAAGCCAGTCGGTAGTTAAATCACCCAGAAAGTATACATCTCTATTCATCTCACATACATTATCAAGCACTTCACACATGTTATCCAGATACGAACTGTTAGCTCTTGGTGGTCTACAGCAGCTTCCCACCAGAATGGGCTTTAGTTGAGGCAGATGAACCTGTAGCCATATTACTTGAACGGTATTTAACATGAGATCCTCTCTAAGCTTTACAGGAATGTGGTTCTGAATATAAACAGCCACAACTCCACCTTTGGCATTTTTGTATCTTTATAACCATATATTGCTACCACTGTATTATCAAAGGTATTATCTAAGTGAGTTTCAGAGATTGTCAGAATATGAACGTCATCTGTTACTAGCAAATTATTAATTTCATGAACCTTGTTTCTTCAGGTACATATGGGGCGGCAGGGTAGCCTAGTGGTTAGAGCGTTGGGCTAGTAACCGAAAGGTTGCAAGTTCAAATCCCCGAGCTGACAAGGTACAAATCTGTCGTTCTACCCCTGAACAAGGCAGTTAACCCACTGTTCCTAGGCCGTCATTGAAAATAAGAGTTTGTTCTTAACTGACTTGCCTGGTTAAATAAAAAGGTTAAATGTAAGTCGCTCTGGATAAGAGCGTCTGCTAAATGTATGTTAACATGGGCTATTTTATTTTTAACACTTTTCTGGGATGCTATTAGTGCAGGCTGAGCTGCACACAGTGGATTTCCTACTAGGGCTCAACCAACTCAGTGCTAACACTATTACTCTGCTTCATAGGCACATGATTACTGCGTACATTAGCTGTAGGACCAGCAGAGGCATTCAGGGCAGTAAGAGGGACATAAATTAGGCTACTTACATTGTGTCGTCCAACGCCCCTAGGATAATGTACATTTGTTGTAGCATTATGAAAACTCAGCGACATAATGGTGGAGATTAAATGAGCTGGATGACAAAGCATGACAAAGCAAAAATATTTTTTTCCAAATTTTAGCAAATTTATTAGAATAAAAAAATCCTGAAACATCACATTTACATAAGTATTTAGACCCTTTACTCAGTACTTTGTTGAAGCACCTTTGGCAGAAATGACAGCCTTGAGTGTTCTTGGGTATGACGCTACAAGCTTGGCACACCTGTATTTGGGGAGTTTCTCCCATTCTCAAAGCCATTCAGAGACTGGTCCCGAAGCCACTCCAACGTTGTCTTGGCTGTGTGCTTAAGGTTGTTGTTTTCAACAAAGATCTCTCTGTACTTTGCCCCGTTCGTCTTTCCCTCGATTCTGACTAGTCTCCCAGTCCCTGCCGCTGAAAAACATCCCCACAGCATGATGCTGACACCACCATGCTTCACCGTAGGGATGGTGCCAAGTTTCCTCCAGAAATGACATTTGGCATTCAGGCCAAGAGTTTAATCTTGGTTTTATCAGACCACAGACTCTTGTTTCTCATGGTCTGAGAGTCCTTTAGGTGCCTTTGTTTTGTATTTTTCTCTCAATTTCAATTACAATCTTGTCTCATCGCTGCTCGGGAGAGGCTAAGGTTGAGTCATGCCTCCTCCGAAACATGACCCGCCAAACCGCGTACCTTAACACCCGCCCGCTCTGTCAGAGTGACCATCGGATTCTTGGTCACTTCCCTGACCAAGGCCCTTCCCCCTCCCCGATTGCTCAGTTTGGCCCGGGGGCCAGCTCAAGTAAGAGTCTTGGTTGTTCCAAACTTATTCCATTTAAGAAGGAAGAGGCCACTGTGTTCTTGGGGACCTTCAATGCTGCAGAAATGTTTTGGTGCCCTTCCCCAGATCCTCCTTCGACCTCATGGCTTGGTTTTATGCTGACAGGCACTGTCAACTGTAGGACCTTATATAGACCGGTGTGTGAATTTCCAAATCATGTCCAATTAATTGAATTTACCACGGGTGGACTCCAATCAAGTTGTCTAAAAAATCTCAAAGATGATCTATGGAAACAGGATGCAACTGAGCTCAATTTTGAGTCTTATAGCAAAGGGTCTGAATACTTATGTAAGTAAGGCGTTTCTGTTTTTTTATTTTTTACATTCGCAAAAATTTCGAAAAACCTGTTTTTGCGTCGTCATTATGGGGTATTGTGTGTAGATTGATGAGTAAAAAATGAATTAATCCATTTTAGAATATGGCGGTAACGTAACAAAATGTAGAAAAAGTCAAAGGGTCTGAAAACTTTTAGAATGCACTGTATCCGTCCTGTATTTTGTTTCAATCAAAGCACGTTCTGCCTCGTGCGCTGTTGAGTTGTGGCCACATTATAATCTTTTGGGATTATTCAACTAACCATTGTAAAATCTCATAAGAAATTAGGTGGGGTTTTTTGTGTGTAACATTAAGGTTATACTATCATTGTGATCTTCCAAGACATTGGTTCAGCCTTGATCTAACTTTACTAAACCAGCACCATTGTGAGAAGTGGTGCTCCGTTGTGCTCCGGTGTGCTCCAGCAGCACCACACCCCTGCCGTCCGCTGCATCGACTGAGGAATTGAATCATAACCTACTCTTGCTGAAGAAATGAGAGACCATGTGTGGCTGTTTTAAGAAAACCTCAATATGCCTCCAGAGTGGCACAGCGATCTAAGGCACTACATCGCAGTGCTAGAGGCATCACTACAGACCCGGGTTTGATCCCAGGCTCTGTCGCAGCCGGCCGCGACCGGGAGACCCATGAGGCAGCGCACAATTGGCCCAGGGTCGTCCGGGTTAGGGGAGGATTTGGCCGGCCGGGATGTCCTTGTCCCATCGTGCTCTAGCGACTCCTTGTGGCGGGCTGGGCGCATGCACGCTGAATCGTGTGGCCAGTTGTATGGTGTTTCCTCTGACACATTGGTGCGGCTGGCTTCCGGGTTAAGCGGACAGGTCTTAAGAAGCGTGGTTTGGCGGGTCATGTTTCGGAGGACGCATGACTCGACCTTTACCTCTCCCGAGCCTTGCAACGATGAGACAAGATCGTAATTAGATCACAATTGGGTGTCATGAAATTGGGGAGAAAAAGTGGGTAAAAAGAAATACCCTAGTTGATCAGTAAAATCTATGGAAAGCTCAGACATCCTCTATGTCCCCTGAATCATAAATCATACCGATCAGTTTGTGCTTCATCACAACCAACATTCACCAGTTCAGATTTATGTTCGCTAATACTTTAGAAACATGATTTTCTTGAAATGTCTCTGTGGGACTCGCTGAGTGGGTCCAGACCATTCTGAACCAATTAATGGCAGGGAGGGGTTAGTACAACATCGCAGGCACTACACGACTACAATACTGAACATCTGTTGGCAATAGAGAGTAGAACTCAATAAATAAATCAAAGCCTTCCCCTCGTTCCCTGGGACATCCTGGTCCTTCAGAAGAGGTTTCTATTTGGGCAACGGTGCCAGAGATTAGAGGAAAAACGACTTTTTAATGCCTTTTTCATGGCGTACGTCCCAAATGGCACCCTATTGTCTATATAGTACACTACTTTCTACCTATGGGCCCTGGTCAAGAGAAGTTCACTAGAAATGGAATACAGTGTTCAGCTCAGCTCCTGCTACCTTTAGCCTAGTCTCATAGCGAGCTAGCTAGTGGATGCTAGATTTGGTTCTGGGGGGGAGTACTATAGTGGATGGTGAAAAGGAAAGAGTGCATGAACTCCTCAGTTGTAGGTAATTAAGCTGAGTAGATTCAGGGTTTTAGGTTTCTTCTCCCTGAAGTGGCTCAACAAACTCCCTGTGTGTGTGTGTGTGTGTGTGTGTGTGTGTGTGTGTGTGTGTGTGTGTGTGTGTGTGTGTGTGTGTGTGTGTGTGTGTGTGTGTGTGTGTGTGTGTGTGGTTCTCCTCAGTAGTCTCTATGCACACTGCTGTAACAGAGCTTACAAGTATCAACGGGCCTGGCCAGCCGGCTGACAATAAGATGCATTAGCTAGTGGTTGATGTTCAACACTTATACACCCTCAGGCCCTCTTAATCCACCAGTCAGAGAGGGTAGTATCTCTAAATCCACCAGTCAGAGAGGGTAGTCTCTCTAAATCCATCAGTCAGAGAGGGTAGTCTCTCTAAATCCACCAGTCAGAGAGGGTAGTATCTCTAAATCCACCATACAGAGAAGGTAGTCTCTCTAAATCCACCAGTCAGAGAGGGTAGTCTCTCTAAATCCACCATACAGAGAAGGTAGTCTCTCTAAATCCACCAGTCAGAGAGGGTAGTCGCTCTAAATCCATCAGTCAGAGAGGGTAGTCTCTCTAAATCCATCAGTCAGAGAGGGTAGTCTCTCTAAATCCACCAGTCAGAGAGGGTAGTCTCTCTAAATCCACCAGTCAGAGAGGGTAGTCTCTCTAAATCCACCAGTCAGAGAGGGTAGTCTCTCTAAATCCACCAGTCAGAGAGGGTAGTCTCTCTAAATCCACCAGTCAGAGAGGGTAGTCTCTCTAAATCCACCCGTCAGATTGGGTAGTCTCTCTAAATCCATCAGTCAGAGAGGGAAGTCTCTCTAAATCCATCAGTCAGAGAGGGTAGTCTCTCTAAATCCACCAGTCAGAGAGGGTAGTCTCTCTAAATCCACCATTCAGAGAGGGTAGTCTCTCTAAATCCACCCGTCAGAGAGGGTAGTCTCTCTGGTGTACTAACAGACTCCTGACCTGCGTCAAAGGGAAGATTAAGTAGCATTTAGGCTACTGATTTCTGTAATTTATTGGCAAGGACACATTGTATCAGCTAGTGTGTGTGTGTGTGCGTGTGCGTGTGCGCGTACACGTGCGTGTGCGTGTGTGTGTGTGTGTGTGTCAGACAGATTATGATGTGGGTATCTATTGCAGGCTTTAGACATTGTATTATTTGAAGGCTGGAAAGCTTGACGGCTTGTTTGTCAGTTAGAAAAGGTTGTTCTCTCTTTTCAAGACTTTGAGTTCTTCCAAGAGCTTTGCATCAGAAGAACATCAAATCCCATTTGAGCGCTACAGACTTAAATTATGAAAATCCACTCAGTTACTTACAATATTCCGAGAAGATTCCATAACATTCCATCACGATTTCCGTACGGTTATGACCTAAGGTTACATCACAAATATTCCAAGGATACATTAATGCCTTCTGTAAAGAAACATACATTGAATTGAATTTCGTTGACACAATTTAGAAATGCTTTATATAGCCTACATAAAGGATTCATAAGCACGACATAAATGCTTCACAAATCATCTATAAGTGTATGTCTACTCTATAAATGGTGTAAAGAAAAACATACATAGTGCGTTATGTCACATTTAGCAATTCATCCTACATTGGGAATGGTTATGTCACCGTTTATACACAATTTATAGAGTGTGACATTGGCAGAGGATTTGTGAAGCATTTATGTAGTGATTATGAAACATTTATGTATGCTATATAAAGCCTTTATAAGTTCTATTTAATATTTAATATTTTTTTAATACATTGTCACTCAGGAGTCGCTGGCGGTGAGGAAGTTGTCAACTGGGATAGATTTGGGTTAGATGTGGTCTGTGTGGACTTGTGGGAATTGTATTTCACAGAAAGACAGAGACAGTTAATTAACATCTGCAAAATGCATCCATATTTGTATTTGAGACATGGGAAAATTGTGAAGAGTCTGAAAAAAGGACAGGGGTTATTATAAAATATTAAATAGAACTTATAAAGGCTTTATATAGCATACATAAATGTTTCATAATCACTACATAAATGCTTCACAAATCCTCTGTCAATGTCACACTCTATAAATTCACACTATATACAGGGGGTACCGGTGCAGTCAATGTGCGGGGGTCCAGGTTAGTCCAGATCATTTGTAAAGTGAATATGCATAGATAATAAACAGCGAGTAGCAGCAGTGTAAAAACAAAGCCGGGGGGAGGTCAATGTAAATAGTCCGGGTGACCATTTGATTCATTGTCTTGTGGCTTGGGAGTAGAAGCTGTTAAGGAGTCTTTTGGACCTAGACTTGGCTCTCCAGTACTACTTGCTGTGCAGTAGCAAAGAGAACAGTCTATGACTTGGGTGACTAGAGTTTTTGACAATTTTCTAATCAAATCAAATTTTATTGGTCACATACACATGGCTAGCAGATGTTATTGCAAGTGTAGCGAAATGCTTATGCTTCTAGTTCAGACAGTGCAGCAATATCTAACACTTAATCTAACAATTCCACAACAACTACCTAATACACACAAATCTAAGTAAAGGAATGGAATAAGAATATATACATATAAATATATGGATGAGTAGGGCCTTTCTCTGACACGGCCTAGTATATAGGTCCTGGATGTCAGGAAGCTTGGCCCCAGTGATGTACTGGGCCGTACGCACTACCCTCTGTAGCACCTTACGGTCAGATGCTGAGCAGTTGCCATACCAGGCGATGATGCAACCGGTCAGGATGCTCTCGATGGTGCAGCTGTAGAACTTTTTGAGGATCTGGGGACCCAAGCCAAATCTTTTTGGTCTCCTGAGGGGGAAAAAGTGTTGTCGTGCCTTCTTCACAACTGTCTTGGTGTGTTTGGACAATGATCGTTCGTTGGTGATGTGGACACCAAGGAACTTGAAACTCTTGACCCGCTCCACTACAGTCCCGTCATTGTTAACGGGGGCCTGTTCGGCCCTCCTTTTCCTGAAGTCCACGATCAGCTCCTTTGTCTTGCTCACATCGAGGGAGCAGTTGTTGTCCTGGCACCACACGGCCAGGTCTCTGACCTCCTCCCTATAGGCTGTCTCATCATTGCCAGGTCTCTGACCTCCTCCCTATAGGCTGTCTCATCATTGTCAGGTCTCTGACCTCCTCCCTATAGGCTGTCTCATCATTGTCAGGTCTCTGACCTCCTCCCTATAGGCTGTCTCATCATTGTCAGGTCTCTGACCTCCTCCCTATAGGCTGTCTCATCATTGTCGGTGATCAGGCCTACCACTGTTATGTCGTCAGCAAACTTAATGATGGTGTTGGAGTCGTGCTTGGCCACGCAGTCGTGGGTGAACAGGGAGTACAGTCCCCACTAAGCATGCACCTCTGAGGGGCCCCGGTGTTGATGATCAGCGTGGCAGATGTGTTGTTGCCTACCCTTACCACCTGGAGGCGGCCCATCAGGAAGTCCAGGATCCTGTTGCAGAGGAAGGTGTTTAGTCCCAGGGTCCTTAGCTTAGTGATGAGCTTTGTGGGCAATATGGTGTTGAACGCTGAGCTGTAGTCAATGAACAGCATTCTCACGTAGGTGTTCCTTTTGTCCAGGTGGGAAAGGACAGTGTGAAGTGTGATTGAGATTGTGTCATCTGTGGATCTGCTGGGGCGGTATGCGAATTGGAGTGGGTCCAGGGTTTCTGGCATAATGGTATAAATGTGAGCCATGACCAGCCTTTCAAAGTACTTTGTGGATACCAACGTGAATGCTACGGGGCGGTAATCATTTAGGCAGGTTACTTTCGCTTTCTTGGGCACAGGGACTATAGTGGTTTGGGAGAGATTGACGCTGAGATGAAGACACTTGCCAGTTGGTTCTCTATCAGAACTATTGGAAATCTGAACTCTAGACTAAGAACACTGCAATGCCACAAACAATGTGCCTGAACACGTCATAACTCCAAGTAGCACATAAATGCAGCAATAAACTCCACGGACTATAACAAACTCCATTGACTATAACAAACTCCATTGACTCTAACAAACTCCATTGACTATAACAAACTCCACTGACTATAACAAACTCCATTGACAATAACAAACTCCATTGACAATAACAAACTCCATTGACTATAACAAACTCCATTGACTATAACAAACTCCATTGACAATAACAAACTCCATTGACTATAACAAACTCCATTGACTATAACAAACTCCATTGACTATAACAAACTCCATTGACTATAACAAACTCCATTGACAATAACAAACTCCATTGACTATAACAAACTCCATTGACTATAACAAACTCCATTGACTATAACAAACTCCATTGACTATAACAAACTCCACTGACTATAACAAACTCCATTGACTATCGCAAACTCCAAAGACTATAGCAAACTCCATTGACTATAACAAACTCCATTGACATGTATAAATCATGAGGTCTTCTCTGATTTATTGTCCCGTAAAGATGCCCCATCCCCAACCACCAACCCCTGAGATCTGACGCTGCAAAACTGGGCAAAACATCCATATGGTGAGTGGGCCCTATGAAATTATAGGAAGTAACACAGTAATTGTTTGGCCAAATTGTTACAGTGAGTAACAATGTGGTAAAACAGAGTACGGATGCTCAGCCTCCCTGGTCGACATGCTGATGCCCAGCTGGTGTGTGAGTGTCTGCCCGCACGTCCGCCCGCACGTCCGCCTGTTCGTCCGCCTGTGTGTGTGTGTGTGTGTGTGTGTGTGTGTGTGTGTGTGTGTGTGTGTGTGTGTGTGTGTGTGTGTGTGTGTGTGTGTGTGTGTGTGTGTGTGTGTGTGTGTGTGTGTGTGTGTGTGTGTGTGTGTGTGTGTGGCTGCTGAACAGAACAGTTACTTTTTAATGGTACGTTTACAAACATATATTTTGATAAAAATAATTGAAAGTTGTGTCTCATTATGGTAATGGGCCCTGTGGTAATGGTCAAAAGAAGTTCACTAGAAATGGAATACGGTGCTCAGCTCAGCTCCTGCTACCTTTAGCCTAGTCTCATAGCTAGCTAGCTAGTGGATGCTAGATTTGGTTCTGGGGGGGAGTACTATATTGGATGGTGAAAAGGAAAGAGTGCATGAACTCCTCAGTTGTAGGTAATTAAGCTGAGTAGATTCAGGGTTTTAGGTTTCTTCTCCCTTAAGTGGCTCAACAAACTCCCTGTGTGTGTGTGTGTGTGTGTGTGTGTGTGTGTGTGTGTGTGTGTGTGTGTGTGTGTGTGTGTGTGTGTGTGTGTGTGTGTGTGTGTGTGTGTGTGTGTGTGTGTGTGTGTGTGTGTGTGTGTGTGTCTGTGTGTGTGTGTGTGTGTGTGTGGCTGCTGAACAGAACAGTTACTTTTTAATGGTACGTTTACAAACATATATTTTGATAAAAATAATTGAAAGTTGTGTCTCATTATGATAAGTGGTGAAATAAGTATAGACTGTTACAATTGTAATGGCCTAGCAGATAATAAGAAAAGACGATCAGTATTTACCTGGCTAAAAGAGAAGGAATATAATATCTATTGTTACAGGAAACCCATTCAACAGTTTTAGATGAAGTTTTGTGGAAAAAGAACTGGGGGGGCAAAATATATTTCTCCCATGGGCAAAGAAATTCAAAGGGGTGATGGTTTTAATTAACAATAATTTTGATCCAAATGTGCAAATTGTCCAAACAGATCCTCAATGTAGATGGATTATTTTAAATATGTTATTGGACAATAAACAGATATGGCTTATTAACCTATACGGTCCGAATAATGATGATCCAAGCTTCTTTGAAAATATATATAAGAATTTATCAACTCTACAAGCAACACTAGACTCTATTATTATGGTGGGAGATTTTAATACGGTCTTAAATACCTCTATGGACCGGAAAGGAAATTACACTACAAACATCACCCTGAGGCACTTAAAACTTCTTATGGCTGCAATCCCGTTAACGGGATAATATGACAACAGCCAGTGAAAGTGCAGGGCGCCAAATTCAAACAGAAATCTCATAATTAAAATTCCTCAAACATACATGTATCTTATACCATTTTAAAGGTAATCTTGTTGTTAATCCCACCAAAGTGTACGATTTCAAATAGGCTTTACAGCGAAAGCACCACAAACGATTATGTTAGGTCACCGCAAAATCACAGAAAAACACAGCCATTTTTCCAGCCAAAGACAGGAGTCACAAAAAGCAGAAATAGAGATAAAATGAATCACTAACCTTTGATGATCTTCATCAGATGACACTCATAGGACTTCATGTTACACAATACATATATGTTTTGTTCGATAAAGTTAATATTTATATCCAAAAACCTCAGTTTACATTGGCGCCATGTTCAGAAATGCCTCCAAAATATCCGGAAAAATTGCTGAGAGCCACGTCAAATAACATAAATACTCATCATAAACTTTGATGAAAGATACATGTTTTACATAAAATTAAAGATACACTTGTTCTTAATGTAACCCCTGTGTCAGATTTCAAAAAAACTTTACGGAAAAAGCAAACCATGCAATAATCTGAGACGGTGCTCAGAATCTTTTTTTTTTATCTGCCATGTTGGGTTCAACATAAATCAAAAATAACAATATAAATATTCCCTTACCTTTGATGATCTTCATCAGAATGCACAGAATGCACTCCCAGGAATTCTAGTTCCACAATAACTGTTTGTTTTGTTCGATAATGTCCATTATTTATGTCCAAGTAGCTACTTTTGTTAGCGCGTTTAGTACACAAGTACAAACGCTCGTGCAGGTCCAGGCGAACGTCAGACGAAAACTTCAAAAAGTTATATTACAGGTCGAAGAGACTTGTCAAATTAAGTATAGAATCAATCTTTAGGATGTTGTTATCATAAATATTCAATAACGTTCCAACCGGAGAATTCCTTTGTCTGTAGAGAAGCAATGGAATGCAGGTCACTATCATGTGAAATGCGCATGACCAGGACCTGGCTCTCTGCCAGACCACTGACTCAAACAGCCCCCATCTATCTCCACATCACAGTAGAAGCCTCATTCAAGGTTCTACAGACTGTTGACATCTAGTTGAAGCCGTAGGAAGTGCAAACAGATCCATATCCCACTGTGTATTCAATAGGGGCTGGGTTGAAAATCGACCAAGCTCAGATTTTCCACTTTTCCACAGGTTTTTGCCTGCCATATGAGTTCTGTTATACTCACAGACATCATTCAAACAGTTTTAGAAACTTCAGAGTGTTTTCTATCCAATACTAATAATAATACATGCATATATTAGCAACTGGGACTGAGGAGCAGGCCGTTAACTCTGGGCACCTCTGGGCACCTTTCATCCAAGCTACTCAATACTGCCCCTGCAGCCATAAGAAGTTAAGGAAATCATGAATGTCATGGATATATTGGAATTAGTGGATATATGGAGACTTAAATGCCCTGACCTAGTGAGATATACATGGCGGAGGCTTAGTCAAGCTAGTCGTCTTGACTACTTTCTTATACCATTCTCTCTGGCACCAAACGTTTAAAAAGTGTTGATAGGGGACAGAATGCGGTCGGATCATCACATAATTGGCATATATATTACTCTTACAGATTTTCCACGTGGGTGAGGATATTGGAAATTTAATCAAAGCCTACTAGATGATAAATTGTTTAGAACTAGGACAGAAGAATTTATAACTGACTTTTTCAGACATAACATAGGTACAGTAGATCCCCGTATTGTATGGGGCACTTTTAAGTGTGCCTTTAGAGGCCATGCAATTCAGTACTCATCTATAAAACAAACGCAATTTAGATCAAAAGAGTCCATATTAACAAAGGAAATGGAAGGACTAACAGTACAGTTAGATAGCAATAAAAACGGTACCATAGAGGCACAGAATAAGTTAGAGGAAAAACAAAAAGAAATGGAGGGACTTATTCAAGAAAGATCCAGTGTAATATATTATAAAAATCAAGCGAACTGGATGGAATATGGGGAAAAATGCACCAAATTCTTTTTCAATCTTCAATATAGAAATGCTACCAAAAAATGTTTATTAAAACTTGTTACAAATGATGGAGTCACGCATGATTCACCAAATTATATTTTGAAAGAGGAAGTAAAGTACTTTAAGAATATGTTTTCGTTTCAGGCTCCTCCATCTCCACTAACTGAAATTAATTGTATGGATTTTTTTCCTAATAATAATGTAAAATTAACATCTGTACAGAAAGACTCATGTGAAGGCCAAATTACAGAGGAGGAACTGCTTGATGCAATTGGGGCCTTTAAGGATGGGAAAACTCCAGGGCTGGATGGCATACCAGTGGAAGTATACAAAACGTTTTTTGATATACTCAAAGGACCATTATTAGCATGTTTTAACCACTCCTATATAAATGGTAGATTATCAGACACGCAACAAGAAGGTCTGATATCATTATTACTGAAACAGGACCCAAGTGGTATATATAAAGATCCAGTCCATTTAAAAAATTGGAGACCTCTTACACTTCAGTGTTGTGATGCAAAAATCCTAGCAAAATGCTTGGCGCATAGAATTAAAAAAGTATTGTCAGATATTATTCATCCTAATCAGACAGGTTTTTTACATGGACGATACATTGGAGATAATATAAGACAAGTACTGGAAACAATAGAATACTATGAAATATTGGGGACACCAGGCCTGGTTTTCATAGCTGATTTTGAAAAGGCTTTTGATAAAGTACGACTGGAGTTTATATATAAATGCCTAGAATATTTCAATTTTGGGGAATCTCTTATAAAATGGGTTAAAGTTATGTATAGTAACCCAAGGTGTAAAATAGTAAATAATGGCTACATCTCAGAAAGTTTTAAACTATCTAGAAGAGTAAAACAAGGTTGTCCACTATCGGCATATCTATTTATTATTGCCATCGAAATGTTAGCTGTTAAAATTAGATCAAACAACGGGCCTCCCGGGTGGCGCAGTGGTCTAGGGCACTGCATCGCAGTGCTAACTGCGCCACCAGAGTCTCTGGGTTCGCGCCCAGGCTCTGTCGCAGCCGGCCGCGACCGGGAGGTCCGTGGGGCGACGCACAATTGGCATAGCGTCGTCTGGGTTAGGGAGGGTTTGGCCGGTAGGGATATCCTTGTCTCATCGCGCTCCAGCGACTCCTGTGGCGGGCCGGGCGCAGTGCGCGCTAACCAAGGGGGCCAGGTACACGGTGTTTCCTCCGACACATTGGTGCGGCTGGCTTCCAGGTTGGAGGCGTGCTGTGTTAAGAAGCAGTGCGGCTTGGTTGGGTTGTGCTTCGGAGGACGCATGGCTTTCGACCTTCGTCTCTCCCGAGCCCGTACGGGAGTTGTAGCGATGAGACAAGATAGTAATTACTAGCGATTGGATACCACGAAAATTGGGGAGAAAATGGGATAAAAATGTATTTAAAAAAATAATAATAAATAAAAAATAAAAAAATTGATCAAACATTAATATTAAGGGATTAGAAATCCGTGGCTTAAAAACTAAGGTGTCATTGTACGCTGATGATTCATGTTTTCTTTTAAAACCATAATTAGAGTCTCTCCACGGCCTCATAGAGGATCTAGATACTTTTGCTATCCTCTCTGGATTAAAACCAAATTATGATAAATGTACCATATTACGTATTGGATCACAAAAAAATTCAAATTTTACATTACCATGTAGTTTACCAATTAAATGGTCTGACGTAGATGTGGACATACTCGATATACAAATCCCAAAAGAAAAAAATGATCTCACTCCAATACATTTTTATAGATCTTGCTACCATGGAAAGGAAAATACCTGTCTATTTGTGGAAAAATCACCCTGATTAACTCTTTAGTCATATCACAGTTTACCTATTTGCTAATGGTTTTGCCTACACCTAGTGACCTGCTTTTTAAATTATATGAACAAAAAATATTCAATTTTATTTGGAACGGCAAGCCAGATCAAATTAAAAGGGCCTATTTATATAACGAATATGAATTTGGAGGGCAGAAATGATTAAATATTAAAGCATTAGACCTCTCACTAAAGGCATCAGTCATACAAAAGTTATACTTAAATCCAAACTGGTTTTCCAGGAAATTGGTAGGAATGTCTCATCCTATGTTCAAGAAGGGCCTTTTCCCCTTTATTCAGATTACACCTGCTCACTTTCAGTTGTTTGAAAAGGAAATAATCTCCAAAATATCTTTATTTTTTAAACAAGCCTTAGAATGTTGGTTTCAATTTCAGTTTAATTCACCTGAAAAGACAGAACAAATAATACAACAAATATTGTGGTTAAATTCAAATATACTAATTGATTAAAAAAACTGTATTTTTCGAATATTTTTTTTTAAAAGGTATAATTTTAGTGAATGATATCATAAATATGACTGGTGGAGTTATGTCACACATGCAGCTAACACAGACATATGGAAATGTCTGCTCTACCCAAAATTACAACCAATTAATTGCAGCATTACCACAAAAATGGAAGAGGCAAGTAGAAGGGGAAAAAAGTAAGGAACTTGTATGTCGGCCCTGTATTAAAGAACATGAATGGTTAAAGAAAAGTGTGATAAATAAAAACATATACCAATTTCATTTAAGGACCAAAAAACTGACAGCTGTGCCATATAAATTGCTAAATAGTTGGGAAGAGATTTTCGATGTACCAATTCCATGGCACATGGTTTATGAATTGATACGCAAAACAACGCCGGATTCAAAACTTCAAATTTTTCTATTTAAATTACTATACAAAATTCTTGCAACTAATAGAATGTTATATATCTGGGGGATACAATCATCCCAGCTCTGCAGATTCTGCTGTGAAGAGGCAGAGTCAATAGATCATTTATTTTGGTATTGTCCATATGTAGCTCGTTTTTGGTCACAGGTCCAGGAATGGCTGAAGAATTGCAACATTTGCCTAGAACTAACGTTACAGATAGCAATACAGGGTGATTTGAAAAGCCATAGTCAATCAATCAATAATATAATAATTATTTTAGAAAAAATATATATATAATTTACAATCTGTAGAAGCTATGAGAATAGAAAGGTTCAATTATTTTGTGAAGCATCACAGCACAGTTGAGAAATATATGGCAAATAGAAATCCGAAATGGATGATGTTGAGAGATAGATGGGAGGGGTTGAATGGAGCTGAAGGGTGGGACTAATAACAAGATAAACAATGTAAAACATACGGGATCTGTAAAATGTATATAGGTTCGGAACTTTTGTGAAATAGCACAGTTACAAATAGAAATCAAACTGGATGGACATCAGAAATAGAGGAAGGACTAAGAACAAACAAGAGAGAACTATTGTAAAGTAGACTGTGTCTGTAAAATGTGTATAATTGTATACATTTAAGGTAAAAGCAGAAGTGTTTATTAGTTTACTCCAATTGGGGGATCGGTGGTAGGGTTTGCGGGGAATAATAATAAAGGTATATTCTTTTAAAAAGTATGTATGTCTATATAGGTATGTGTATGTATATACGTACAGTATGTGTGTATGTATGCATGCGTGTATGGATATATATATTTACCAAAAATATATGGGGGATTGGAAATGATGCAGACAATTACATTGATGGAAGCAACATTCTTTCCGCAATATTAAGCTGATCCACCCCTTAAAAAAAAATTCAAAAACGCTATTGGTGTTCCCCATGACACAACCTGCTGAGTCAATCCAGCAGGGTCTGATTGTGACATGAATCTCAGTGATTCACTAACCGGTTCTATTCTGGGTCTGGCCTGACCATCCTTATCATGTGGTCTGATCACAGAGAACTCCCTTCTGTGCTTTCCTTTCTTCCACACTCCTAATTTCAGTCATCCAGCTCCCTGTATGCTTTGTATGGTGTGAAGAAGATTCTTTAGACGGTTCTTTAAAAGGTTCTGTAGTATGTCTTTCTTCAGTTCTTTGATGGACTCTGTGGGTCTCTGAAATCATAGGGAGAAGTTGTTGTTCCACAGTCATCCTTCATGGTAATGTTCCATAATGCCACCACCTACACCAACCGCTGTCCCAAAACTACACCAACCACTTCCTGTCCCAAAACTACACCAACCACTGTCCCAAACCTACACCAACCACTGTCCCAAAACTACACCAACCGCTGTCCCAAACCTACACCAACCGCTGTCCCAAACCTACACCGACCGCTGTCCCAAACCTACACCAACCGCTGTCCCAAACCTACACCAACCGCTGTCCCAAAACTACACCAACCACTTCCTGTCCCAAACCTACACCAACCGCTGTCCCAAAACTACACCAACCACTTCCTGTCCCAAACCTACACCAACCGCTGTCCCAAAACTACACCAACCGCTGTCCCAAAACTACACCAACCGCTGTCCCAAAACTACACCAACCACTTCCTGTCCCAAACCTAAACCATCCACTACCGGGCCCAAATCTACACCAACCACTTCCTGTCCCAAACCATCACCCTGTCACAAACCTACACCAATCAAACCTGTCCCAAAACTACTCCAATCTGCCCTGTCCCAAACCTACACCAACCCTGTCCCTAACCTACACCAATCAACCCTGTCCCAAACCTACACCAATCAACCCTGTCCCAAACCTACACAAACCCTGTCCCAAACCTATACCAAAACCGTGTCCCGAACCTACACCAACCATGTCCCAAACCTACACCAACCCTGTCCCAAACCTACACCAACCCTGTCCCAAACCTACACCAACCCTGTCCCAAACCTACACCAACCATGTCCCAAACTTACACAAACCCTGTCCTAAACCTACACCAACCCTGTCCCAAACCTACACCAACCCTGTCCCAAACCTACACCAACCCTGTCCCAAACTTACACAAACCCTGTCCCAAACCTAAACCACTCCTGTCCCAAACCTAAACCACTCCTGTCCCAAACCTACACCAACCCTGCCCCCAAACCTACACCCACCCTGTCCCAAACCTACACCAATCAACCCTGTCCCAAACATACACCAATCAACCCTGTCCCAAACCTACACCAATCAACCCTGTCCAAAATCTACACCATACCATATCCCAAGCCTACACCATACCATGTCCTAAAACTACACAAACTACTGTCCCAAACCTACACAAACCCTGTCCCAAACCTATACCAAAATCCTGTCCCAAACCTACACCATCCCTGTCCCAAACCTACACCAATGTGTATGTCTGGCCAGAGTGTTAGTGTTGGTGGTCTAATGTTGTGTGTGTCTGGCCAGAGTGTTAGTGTTATTGGTGGTCTAATGTTGTGTGTCTGGCCAGAGTGTTAGTGTTGTTGGTGGTCTAATGTTGTGTGTCTGGCCAGAGTGTTAGTGTTAATGGTGGTATAATGTTGTGTGTGTCTGGCCAGAGTGTTAGTGTTGGTGGTGGTCTAATGTTGTGTGTCTGGCCAGAGTGTTAGTGTAGTTGGTGGTATAATGTTGTGTGTCTGGCCAGAGTGTTAGTGTTGGTGGTCTAATGTTGTGTGTGTCTGTCCAGAGTGTTAGTGTTGTTGGTGGTCTAATGTTGTGTGTGTCTGGCCAGAGTGGTAGTGTTAATGGTGGTCTAATGTTGTGTGTGTCTGGCCAGAGTGTTAGTGTTGGTGGTCTAATGTTGTGTGTGTCTGGCCAGAGTGTTAGTGTTGTTGGTGGTCTATTGTTGTGTGTGTCTGGCCAGAGTGTTAGTGTTGGTGGTCTAATGTTGTGTGTGTCTGGCCAGAGTGTTAGTGTTGGTGGTGGTCTAATGTTGTGTGTGTCTGGCCAGAGTGTTAGTGCTGTTGGTGGTCTAATGTTGTGTGTGTCTGGCCAGAGTGTTAGTGTTGTTGGTGGTCTAATGTTGTGTGTGTCTGGCCAGAGTTTTAGTGTGGTGGTGGTCTAATGTTGTGTGTGTCTGGCCAGAGTGTTAGTGTTGTTGGTGGTCTAATGTTGTGTGTGTCTGGCCAGAGTGTTAGTGTTGTTGGTCTAATGTTGTGTGTGTCTGGCCAGAGTGTTAGTGTTGGTGGTCTAATGTTGTGTGTGTCTGGCCAGAGTGTTAGTGTTAATGGTGGTCTAATGTTGTGTGTGTCTGGCCAGAGTGTTCGTGTTATTGGTGGTCTAATGTTGTGTGTCTGGCCAGAGTGTTAGTGTTGGTGGTGGTCTAATGTTGTGTGTGTCTGGCCAGAGTGTTAGTGTTATTGGTGGTCTAATGTTGCGTGTGTCTGGCCAGAGTGTTAGTGTTAATGGTGGTCTAATGTTGTGTGTGTCTGGCCAGAGTGCTGGTGCTATTGGTGGTCTAATGTTGTGTGTCTGGCCAGAGTGTTAGTGTTGTTGGTGGTCTAATGTTGTGTGTGTCTGGCCAGAGTGTTAGTGGTGTTGGTCTAATGTTGTGTGTGTCTGGCCAGAGTGGTAGTGTTGGTGGTCTAATGTTGTGTGTGTCTGGCCAGAGTGTTAGTGTTGTTGGTGGTCTAATGTTGTGTGTGTCTGGCCAGAGTGTTAGTGTTATTGGTGGTCTAATGTTGTGTGTGTCTGGCCAGAGTGTTAGTGTTGTTGGTGGTCTAATGTTGTGTGTGTCTGGCCAGAGTGTTCGTGTTATTGGTGGTCTAATGTTGTGTGTGTCTGGCCAGAGTTTTAGTGTTGGTGGTGGTCTAATGTTGTGTGTGTCTGGCCAGAGTGTTAGTGTTGGTGGTCTAATGTTGTGTGTGTCTGGCCAGAGTGTTAGTGTTATTGGTGGTCTAATGTTGTGTGTGTCTGGCCAGAGTGTTAGTGTTGGTGGTGGTATAATGTTGTGTGTGTCTGGCCAGAGTGTTAGTGTTGTTGGTGGTCTAATGTTGTGTGTCTGGCCAGAGTGTTAGTGTTGTTGGTATAATGTTGTGTGTGTCTGGCCAGAGTGTTAGTGTTATTGGTGGTCTAATGTTGTGTGTGTCTGGCCAGAGTGTTAGTGTTGTTGGTGGTCTAATGTTGTGTGTGTCTGGCCAGAGTGTTAGTGTTGTTGGGGGTCTAATGTTGTGTGTCTGGCCAGAGTGTTAGTGTTATTGGTGGTCTAATGTTGTGTGTCTGGCCAGAGTGTTAGTGTTATTGGTGGTCTAATGTTGTGTGTCTGGCCAGAGTGTTAGTGTTATTGGTGGTCTAATGTTGTGTGTGTCTGGCCAGAGTGTTAGTGTTAATGGTGGTCTAATGTTGTGTGTGTCTGGCCAGAGTGTTAGTGTTGGTGGTATAATGTTGTGTGTCTGGCCAGAGTGTTAGTGTTGTTGGTGGTCTAATGTTGTGTGTGTCTGGCCAGAGTGTTAGTGTTGTTGTTGGTCTAATGTTGTGTGTGTCTGGCCAGAGTGTTCGTGTTGTTGTTGGTCTAATGTTGTGTGTGTCTGGCCAGAGTGTTCGTGTTGTTGGTGATCTAATGTTGTGTGTGTCTGGCCAGAGTGTTAGTGTTGTTGGTGGTCTAATGTTGTGTGTGTCTGGCCAGAGTGTTCGTGTTGTTGTTGGTCTAATGTTGTGTGTGTCTGGACAGAGTGTTAGTGTTGTTGGTGGTCTAATGTTGTGTGTGTCTGTGCCAGAGTGTTAGTGTTGGTGGTATAATGTTGTGTGTGTCTGGCCAGAGTGTTAGTGTTGGTGGTGGTATAATGTTGTGTGTATCTGGCCAGAGTGTTAGTGTTGTTGGTATAATGTTGTGTGTGTCTGGCCAGAGTGTTAGTGTTATTGGTGGTCTAATGTTGTGTGTGTCTGGCCAGAGTGTTAGTGTTGGTGGTGGTATAATGGTGTGTGTCTGGCCAGAGTGTTAGTGTTGGTGGTGGTATAATGTTGTGTGTCTGGCCAGAGTGTTAGTGTTGTTGGTGGTCTAATGTTGTGTGTGTCTGGACAGAGTGTTAGTGTTAATTGTGGTCTAATGTTGTGTGTGTCTGGCCAGAGTGTTAGTGTTGGTGGTGGTATAATGTTGGTTGTCTGGCCAGAGTGTTAGTGGTGTTGGTCTAATGTTGTGTGTGTCTGGCCAGAGTGTTAGTGTTGGTGGTGGTATAATGTTGGTTCTCTGGCCAGAGTGTTAGTGGTGTTGGTCTAATGTTGTGTGTGTCTGGCCAGAGTGTTAGTGTTGGTGGTGGTATAATGTTGGTTGTCTGGCCAGAGTGTTAGTGTTGGTGGTCTAATGTTGCGTGTGTCTGGCCAGAGTGTTAGTGTTGGTGGTGGTATAATGTTGTGTGTCTGGCCAGAGTGTTAGTGGTGTTGGTCTAATGTTGTGTGTGTCTGGCCAGAGTGTTAGTGTTGGTGGTATAATGTTGTGTGTCTGGCCAGAGTGTTTGTGTTGTTGGTGGTCTAATGTTGTGTGTGTCTGGCCAGAGTGTTAGTGTTGTTGGTGGTCTAATGTTGTGTGTGTCTGGACAGAGTGTTAGTGTTGTTGGTGGTCTAATGTTGTGTGTGTCTGGACAGAGTGTTAGTGTTAATTGTGGTCTAATGTTGTGTGTGTCTGGCCAGAGTGTTAGTGTTGGTGGTGGTATAGTGTTGGTTGTCTGGCCAGAGTGTTAGTGGTGTTGGTCTAATGTTGTGTGTGTCTGGCCAGAGTGTTAGTGTTGGTGGTGGTATAATGTTGGTTGTCTGGCCAGAGTGTTAGTGTTGGTGGTCTAATGTTGTGTGTGTCTGGCCAGAGTGTTAGTGTTGGTGGTCTAATGTTGTGTGTGTCTGGCCAGAGTGTTAGTGTTGGTGGTCTAATGTTGTGTGTGTCTGGCCAGAGTGTTAGTGTTGGTGGTCTAATGTTGTGTGTGTCTGGCCAGAGTGTTAGTGTTATTGGTGGTCTAATGTTGTGTACGACTGTCATCGCCTTAATCAGACATTTGAAAACGGTCCCAGTAAATACAAAAAGCAAGAAAGTCAAGATAAATGTCTCTGATGAAACAATGGACTTATAGTATAATGAAATGAATGAGTATTTAAATGTTAGGCTGGCCAAGATTTTGGGGTGTAGCTTGAAATGTGGCTTCCTGAGCCACTAACGCCTACACATTCTGCTGCACACTTTAAAACAAGGAGGCTACTTCGCAAATGGCACCCTATTCCCTGTATAGTGCACTACTTTTGACAAAAGTAGTGCACTATGTAGGGGACAGGGTGTCGTTAGGGATGCAGCCCAAAAGAGATTTCAAAACCTTCTCATGTCAATGACTCAGGGACTTATTTTGGCTTCAGTTTATTCTGTTTAATTTGGCAACTTGGCCGTTGTGGGATTTGTGGGCTTTGTAGATAATGGTGTGAGTTCCACAATATGGTTTCCATAACCAAAACTCTTTCACAACCCAGATAACCAACAGTTTCATTAACTAGTGAAAACTTTTAGTGCCAAATAGAAAACTCTGCTTGGTCCTCTTTCCCACAGTACATGTCCTTGATAGGATAGTAAATATATTATCCTTCTGATAGGATGAGAACATTGTTCTATGTCATTGTGCTATATTACACTACACTGAAAGTCAAATGTGTACTTTAATAGAAGCCTCTCTAAACGAATACACTGCTGAAATGAGAGTGATTTCTGGTTCTACACATAACCTTTTTGATGGCTATATGATGGTTATATGATGGTTATATGATGGCTGTATAATGGCCATATGATGACTATATGATGGCCATATGATGGGTTTATGATGCTTATCTGATGCTTATCTGATGGCCATATGATGACTCTATGATGGGTTTATGATGCTTATCTGATGCTTATCTGATGGGCATACGATGACTATATGATGGATATAAGATGGGTATATGATGGCCATATGATGGCTATATAATGGCTATATGATGGTTATATGATGGCCATATGATGACTATATGATGGCTATATGATCGGTATATGATCATTATATGGTGGCCATATGATGGCCATATGATGGCTATATGATGGGAATATGATGGCTATATGATGGCCATATGATGGCCATTGAATGGCTATATGATGGTCCTATGATCGGTATATGATTGTTATATGGTGGCCATATTATGGCCTTATGATGGCTATATGATGGCTATATGATGGGTAAATGATGGTTATATGATGGTTATATGATGGTTAAATGATGCTATACGATTGGTAAATGATGGAGATGGGTATATGATGGGTATATAATGGGTATATGATGGTTATATGCTGGCTATATGATGGGTATATGCTGGCTATATGATGGCTACATGATGGGTATATGATGGCTATATGATGGGTATATGATTGCTATATGATGCTATATGATGAGTATATGCTGGTTATATGATGGCTATATGATGGGTATATGATGGGTATATGCTGGCTATATGATGGCTATATGCTAGTTATATGATGGCTACATGATGGGTATATGCTGGTTATATGATGGGTATATGATGGGTATATGCTGGCTATATGATGGCTATATGCTAGTTATGTGATGGCTATATGATGGGTATATGATGGGTATATGCTGGCTATATGATGGCTATATGATGGGTATATGCTGGCTATATGATGGCTATATGCTAGTTATATGATGGCTACATGATGGGTATATGCTGGCTATATGATGGCTATATGCTAGTTATGTGATGGCTATATGATGGGTATATGCTGGCTATATGATGGCTATATGCTAGTTATATGATGGCTACATGATGGGTATATGCTGGTTATATGATGGCTATATGATGGGTATATGCTAGTTATTTGATGGCTATATGATGGGTATATGATGGGTATATGATGGCTATATGATGGCTATATGATGGCTACATGATGGGTATATGCTGGCTATACGATGGGTTGATATCATCAATAGTATAAAAAAAAAAATCCCAGCCTAAAGTAAAACATATAGCATAATGTAAAGGATCATAAATACAACTAATTGCAGACTGATATCTTATAGAAACATAAAAGGGTCTTAACAATGTCATAAAAGGGTCTTAAAAATCCAAAAGCAGAATATCAAAATCCAAAGTAATTGGGTGGTTTTCACTGATAGGATGGTAACTTCACCAGTCTGCACATATACTTCTGGGAGCAAACACACATTCTGACTGACGTTTGAGTACTGCATTCTGTCACGCTTCTTCTACAATTGAACCCAGAAGCAGACTAGGACAAGGAGAGTAGGACGAAGGTGAGTATTTATTTACAAGTGTAAACGTAGCGGTAGAAAGATCCAGGTGGCGGAGCGGGCAGTGGAGGTGAGTTGATGGGAGTGAATAGGCAGATCCAAGGGAGTAACAGAAGCCACCGACGACCAGGCAGGAATGGGGTGAGTATTCCGGGTGAATGACTGTAGACAGAACAAACTGAGGTAAGTTCAAGGCAAGCAAGACGTACAAAACAACAAAACAAACTCTATCAAACTGGAGGCTGATACGCTGGCACAACCTACTGTTCATGGCTAACGATCCGGCAGTGAATGGATGTCAGGTCAGCGCTTATGAAGTGGAGGGTTGATGATCAGGACCAGGTGTGCAGATAGCTGATGGGATACAGGTGCGGGTACTCAGAGATCTTCCAACTAGCAACGTCGCCCGGCAACCAGACAGGGTGCGTTCCAGGACACCGGAAAAAACACTCCAGGACAGAACACAGGCAAAAACAGACTCAGGAAGCGGGATTCGTGACAGTACCCCCCCCTCCGACGAACGCCACCGGGCGTACTACCCGGAGCGCCAGGGTGGAGGCGGTAGAAGTCACGAAGCAGGTCAGCATCAACGATCTGACGCCGAGGAATCCAACTCCTCTCCTCAGGACCATATCCTTCCCAATCCACGAGATACTGAAATCCTTGACCCCGCCGTCTGGAGTCCATGATGCGGCGCACCGTGTAGGCAGGACCACCTCCGATCATCCGAGGAGGAGGACGAGGAGAAGGACGAGGAGAAGGACGAGGAGAAGGACGAGGAGAAGGAGGCAACCCCGTGACCAATTCCAGAGCCAGATGCGACCACGGTCGCCGGGGAATAGGTAGGGGGTGAAGAAGTCCAGAGCTGGGCCGATTGGTACCCCTATTCTGCGCACAAACAGGACAAGCGGCAACAAACCTCCGGGTATCTTTTCCCATGGCAGGCCACCAAAATCGTCTGCGCAGTAGCGCCATAGTCCGAGCAACGCCAGGGTGACAAACTATCTTGCTGGCGTGGAACCACTGAAGGACAGCAGGACGGACCGACTCAGGCACGAACAACCGACCGGGTGGACCGTTACCGAGGCCGGGCTGCGTCCGAAGGACCGCCATCACATCCTCCTCAATCCTCCATGTAACGGCTCCCATGACAAAATTCTGGGGAAGAATCGTCTCAGTCTTGACCCCACTCTCCTCCGTCTTGGAGAACATCTGGGACAAGGCGTCCGCCTTGCCGTTCTTCGACCCAGGTCGGTGGGGAGGAAGTGACAGAGCCTTCTGCTTACTGAACACTTCACCCAAATCGTGATAGGTTTCTGGAACCAAGGACAAATCAGGGGGAGCAGACTCACTGACCTGACTGAGAACAGCATGAGAACAGGCAGTCCTAAGGCAGTTAGCATGACACTCAATGCTCCAACTAGTTACCTTACCCGTCACCCAATCAAACGAGGGATTGTGTTCTCTCAGCCAGGGGTAACCAAGAACCAGAGGAACATGGGGCGAAGGCAAAATGAAAAAAGAAATAACCTCTGAATGATTCCCCGACAACAACATCTTAACCGGTTCAGTCCTCGTAGTGATCCGTGCCAAACTACTGCCGTTCAGAGTGGTTGCTTCAATGGCTTCCGGTAATTGTTCCTTGGAAAGCCCCAGCTGTTCCACCAAGTCGGCATCAATAAAGCTGCCATCGGCACCTGAATCGATAAAAGCGTTCATCGCTAAACTCTGATTCTTATTCATGAGGGTCGCAGGAAAACGAGGTCTGACAGGGTTCTTGGAAGGTTGAAACTGGCTCGCTAAAAGTCCTCCCACACTTAGCGAGCCGGGCAGTTTAACGGACGCTGAGGACAAGCGGAGATGTAATGTCCCGAGCTACCACAGTAGAGGCAGCTGTTGGTCTCACGTCTACGTTGGCGCTCATCCTTAGTTAACCGGTACCGCCCCACTTGCATGGGTTCAGGATCAGGCGGCAAGACACCTCCACTAATCCCGTGTGGAGAATAATGATCCACACGTTCCGGTCCACCTCCTGACCCGAATGGTAACCGAGTAGCTGATTGATTGGACGGACCCCACTGCTTCTCCCTCCTTCTCTCTCGGACTCTATTATCCACCCGAATAGATAATTTGACCAAACTGTCCAGGTCACTAGGCTCTGGATAGGAGATCAGCTCCTCCTTGAGTTGCTCCGACAACCCCTGGTAAAAAGCCGCTTGTAGTGACTCCTCATTCCACCCACTCTCCACAGCCAATGTCCGGAACTCAATCACAAAGTCTGCCACGCGACGAGCTCCTTGGCGAAGAGAGAACAAACGTTTATCTGCGTCCTTACCTCGGACTGGATGGTCAAAAAGCGTTCTCATCTCTGCCGTGAACTCCTGGTATGACGCCATGCAGGTGTCCTGTTGTTCCCAAACAGCTGAAGCCCATTCCAGAGCTCTACCATGCAGCAGTTCAATAACAAAAGCTATCCTAGCCTTATCTGTGGCGTAAGAGTAGGGCTGCAGATCAAAAACTAAACCACACTGCATAAGAAATGAACGGCATCCTCCCAAATCCCCTTCGTATTTATCAGGCGTCGGAACATTGGGCTCACGGAAGGAAACAGCTCCAGGGGCGGCAGGTGAGAGGAGTGAAGCAAGTGGTGGATGATCCGCCGGCAAACTGAGCCGAGCCTGGATACTCGTCAGACTAGCAGAGAAGTTCTGAACCGAAAAAGCTAACTCCTGTAGCGCCGTACTGTGTTGTCCCAATATCTTCTCCTGATTGGAAATGGCATGGCAAACGGAGTCCAGGTCCGCTGGGTTCATCCTTGGCCGGATCGTTCTGTCACGCTTCTTCTACAATTGAACCCAGAAGCAGACTAGGACAAGGAGAGTAGGACGAAGGTGAGTATTTATTTACAAGTGTAAACGTAGCGGTAGAAAGATCCAGGTGGCGGAGCGGGCAGTGGAGGTGAGTTGATGGGAGTGAATAGGCAGATCCAAGGGAGTAACAGAAGCCACCGACGACCAGGCAGGAATGGGGTGAGTGTTCCGGGTGAATGACTGTAGACAGAACAAACTGAGGTAAGTTCAAGGCAAGCAAGACGTACAAAACAACAAAACAAACTCTATCAAACTGGAGGCTGATACGCTGGCACAACCTACTGTTCATGGCTAACGATCCGGCAGTGAATGGATGTCAGGTCAGCGCTTATGAAGTGGAGGGTTGATGATCAGGACCAGGTGTGCAGATAGCTGATGGGATACAGGTGCGGGTACTCAGAGATCTTCCAACTAGCAACGTCGCCCGGCAACCAGACAGGGTGCGTTCCAGGACACCGGAAAAAACACTCCAGGACAGAACACAGGCAAAAACAGACTCAGGAAGCGGGATTCGTGACACATTCAGACCATTAGTTATGTGATGGCTATGTGATGTATTTATGATATTTATATGATCATACACTACATTACTACATCTGTGTGGATACCTGCTCGTCGATCATCTCATTCCAAAATCATGGGCATTAATATTATTAATGATAGGTATATGAGGTGGCAGGTAGCCTAGTGGTTAGAGTGCTGGGCCAGTAACCGAAAGGTATTCTCGAGCAGACAATGTAAAAATCTGTCCTTCTGCCCCAGAACAAGGCAGTTAACCCACTGTTCTTAGGCCGTCATTGTAAATAAGATTTTGTTCTTAACTGACTTACCTAGTTAAATAAAGTTTCTTTTTTTTATCAATAAAATTAAACATAGCCATCACATATCTAGCATATACCATCATATAGCCATATTATGGAGTTGGTCCCCCCTTTGCTGCTATGTTCCAACACTAGATGTTGGAACGTTGATGTGGGGACTTGCTTCCATTCAGCCACACAAGCATTACTGAGGTCAGGCTCGCAGTCGGCATTCCAATTCATCCCGAGGTGTTCGTTGGGGTAGAGGTCAGGGCTCTGTGCAGGCCAGTCAAGTTCTTCCACACCTATCTTGACAAATAATTTCTGTATGGACCTCGTTTTGTGCACGGGGGCATTGTCATGCTGAAACAGGAAAGGGCATTCCCCACAAAGCAGAGAATCGTCTAGAATGTTATTATATGCTGTAGCGTTAAGATTTCCCTTCGATGGAACTAAGGGGCCTAGCCTGAACCATGAAAAACAACTTCGGACAATTATACTTCCTCCACCAAACTTTACAGTAGGAAATATGCACTGCGGCAGGTAGCATTCTCCTGGCATCCGCCAAACCCAGATTCGACCATCGGACTGCCAGATGGTGAAACGTGATTCATTACTCCCGAAAATTAGTTTTCACTGCTCCAGAGTCCAATGGCGATGAGCTTCACACCACTCCAGCCAACGCTTGGCATTGCACATGGTGATCTTAGGCTTGTGTGAGGCTGCTTGGCCTTGGAAACACATTTCGTGAAGCTCCCGACGAACAGTTCTTGTGCTGACATTGCTTCCAGAGACAGTTTGGAACTCGATAGCGAGTGTTGCAACCATGACGGTGCCACATTGAAAGTCACTGAACTCTTCAGTAAAGCCATTCTACTGCCAATATTTGTCTATGAAGATTTCATTGCTGTGTGCTCGATTTTATACACCTGTCAGCAATGTCTGTGTCTGAAATAGCAAAACCCACTAATTTGAAGGGTATGTCTCCACATACTGTCACGTCCTGACCATAGAAAGCTTTTATTTTCTATGGTAGAGTAGGTCAGGGCGTGACTGGGGGGTTGTTCTAGTTTATATTTTCTATGTGGGGTTCTATGTTTGATTTTCTGTGTTGGTGATTTTTTATGATTCCCAATTAGAGGCAGCTGGTTATTGTTGTCTCTAATTGGGGATCATACTTAAGTAGCATTTTTTTCGTCTGTGGGTTATGGTATATTGTTTATGTTTAGTTGCCTGATCGCACTGCATTGTCGTCACGGTTAGTTTATTCTTTATTTGTTTTGTATTTACTTAAGTTTCACTTTATTCATTAAAAGTATGTGGAACTCAAAGTACGCTGCGCCTTGGTCCGACAATTATTTAGAACGACGTGACAGAATATCCCATCAACAAAGGACCAAGCAGCGTGCCCAGGAGGAGGAAGTATCCTGGACTTGGGAAGAGATTCTGGATGGAAAGGGATCCTGGACTTGGGAAGAAATCCTGGCAGGACAGGATCGCCTTCAGTGGAAGCAGACGCAAGCAGTGAGGGAAGGACGACAACGACGCCAGGGTTCGCGGCCACGGCGCAAGCCCAAAAGACAGCCCGGAATTCTTTTTTGGGGAGGGGGGGGTCACACGGAGTGGTCGGCGACGCTGAGGGGTGAGTAAGAGACCGAGGAGGAATATTGGGACAGATTGAGCGAGGAGTGGGCGGCAAAAGTTGAGGGGAGACTGTCAGTGAGTTGAGGGAGAATGTGGAGGAGAGAGAAATGAGAGAGTTATTGAATTGGTGAAGGATATATGACATTTGCCCTAAGGAGCGTGTTATCGATGTAAAGCCACCTGAGTTAGCTCTCCATACTCATCCTGAGAAGTGTGTTAAAGTTCCGGTACAAGTGATGCCGGCTCTACGCACCAGGTCTCCAGTACGCCTTCCCAGCCCAGTACGTCCTGTGCCAACTCCCCGTACTCGTTCTGAGAAGTGTGTTAAAGTTCCGGTACAATTGATGCCGGCTCTACGCACCAGGTCTCCAGTACGCCTTCACAGCCCAGTACGTCCTGTGCCTGCTCCTCACACTCTCCCTCAAGTGTGCCTTCCCAGTCAGGTGCGTCCTGTTCCTGCTCCTCGCACTCGCCCTGAAGTGCGTGTCACTAGTCCGGTGCCACCTGTACCGGCCCCACGCATCAGGCCTCCAGTGCTCCTCCCCAGTCCAGAGCTTTCGGCGACAGTTCCCAGTCCAGAGCTTTCGGCGACAGTTCCCAGTCCAGAGCTTCCGGCGACAGTCCCCAGTCCGGAACCTCCAACGATGGTCTACAGTCCGGAACCTCCAACGACGGTCTACAGTCCGGAACCTCCTGAGACGGCCTACGGTCCGGAACCTCCTGAGACGGCCTACGGTCCGGAACCTCCTGAGACGGCCTACGGTCCGGAACCTCCTGAGACGGCCTACGGTCCAGAACCTCCTGAAACGGCCTACGGTCCGGAACCTCCTGAGACGGCCTACGGTCCGGAACCTCCTGAGACGGCCTACGGTCCAGAACCTCCTGAGACGGTCCACGGTCCGGAACCTCCTGAGACGGTCCACGGTCCGGAACCTCCTGAGACGGTCCACGGTCCGGAACCTCCTGAGACGGTCCACGGTCCGGAACCTCCTGAGACGGTCCACGGTCCGGAACCTCCTCCCATCACTATATTCTACACCATCAGTTAATACCAGTCTCCTCTCCCATCACTATATACTATACCATCAGTTAATACCAGTCTCCTCTCCCCCATCACTATATACTATACCATCAGTTCAATACCAGTCTCCTCTCCCCATCACTATATACTATACCATCAGTTAATACCAGTCTCCTCTCCCCATCACTATATACTATACCATCAGTTAATACCAGTCTCCTCTCCCATCACTATATACTATACCATCAGTTAATACTAGTCTCCTCTCCCATCACTATATACTATACCATCAGTTCAATACCAGTCTCCTCTCCCCATCACTATATACTATACCATCATTTAATACCAGTCTCCTCTCCCCATCACTATATACTATACCATCAGTTAATACCAGTCTCCTCTCCCCATCAATATATACTATACCATCAGTTAATACCAGTCTCCTCTCCCCATCACTAAATACTATACCATCAGTTAATACCAGTCTCCTCTCCCCCATCACTCCAGCTGAATATCATCACTACTGAATTGCACCCCCCCCCTTTCCCTCAGAACAGCCTCAATCCGTCGGGACATGGACTCTACACGATGTCGAAAGTGTTCCACAGGTGATGCTGGCCCATGTTGACTCCATTGCTTCCTACAGTTGTGTCCAGTTGGCTGGTTGTCCTTTGGGTGGAGGACCATTCTTGATATACACAGGAAACTGTTGAGCGTGAAAAACAGCAGCGTTGCAGTTCTTGACTCAAACCAGTGCGCCTGGCACCTACTACCAAACCCTGTTCAAAGGCTCTTACACCTGGCACCTACTACCAAACCCTGTTCAAAGACGCTTACACCTGGCACCTACTACCAAACCCTGTTCAAAGGCTCTTACACCTGGCACCTACTACCATACCCTGTTCAAAGGAGCTTACACCTGGCACCTACTACCAAACCCTGTTCAAAGGCTCTTACACCTGGCACCTACTACCAAACCCTGTTCAAAGGCTCTTACACCTGGCACCTACTACCAAACCCTGTTCAAAGGCTCTTACACCTGGCACCTACTACCATACCCTGTTCAAAGACGCTTACACCTGGCACCTACTACCATACCCTGTTCAAAGGCTCTTACACCTGGCACCAACTACCATACCCTGTTCAAAGACGCTTACACCTGGCACCTACTACCAAACCCTGTTCAAAGACGCTTACACCTGGCACCTACTACCAAACCCTGTTCAAAGACGCTTACACCTGGCACCTACTACCAAACCCTGTTCAAAGACGCTTACACCTGGCACCTACTACCAAACCCTGTTCAAAGGCTCTTACACCTGGCACCTACTACCATACCCTGTTCAAAGGCTCTTACACCTGGCACCTACTACCAAACCCTGTTCAAAGACGCTTACACCTGGCACCTACTACCATACCCTGTTCAAAGGCTCTTACACCTGGCACCTACTACCAAACCCTGTTCAAAGCCTCTTACACCTGGCACCTACTACCAAACCCTGTTCAAAGGCTCTTACACCTGGCACCTACTACCAAACCCTGTTCAAAGGCTCTTACACCTGGCACCTACTACCAAACCCTGTTCAAAGGCTCTTACACCTGGCACCTACTACCATACCCTGTTCAAAGACGCTTACACCTGGCACCTACTACCATACCCTGTTCAAAAGCTCTTACACCTGGCACCTACTACCATACCCTGTTCAAAGACGCTTACACCTGGCACCTACTACCAAACCCTGTTCAAAGACGCTTACACCTGGCACCTACTACCAAACCCTGTTCAAAGACGCTTACACCTGGCACCTACTACCAAACCCTGTTCAAAGACGCTTACACCTGGCACCTACTACCATACCCTGTTCAAAGGCTCTTACACCTGGCACCTACTACCATACCCTGTTCAAAGGCTCTTACACCTGGCACCTACTACCATACCCTGTTCAAAGACGCTTACACCTGGCACCTACTACCATACCCTGTTCAAAGACGCTTACACCTGGCACCTACTACCATACCCTGTTCAAAGGCTCTTACACCTGGCACCTACTACCAAACCCTGTTCAAAGACGCTTACACCTGGCACCTACTACCAAACCCTGTTCAAAGGCTCTTACACCTGGCACCTACTACCATACCCTGTTCAAAGGCTCTTACACCTGGCACCTACTACCAAACCCTGTTCAAAGGCTCTTACACCTGGCACCTACTACCAAACCCTGTTCAAAGGCTCTTACACCTGGCACCTACTACCATACCCTGTTCAAAGGCTCTTACACCTGGCACCTACTACCAAACCCTGTTCAAAGCCTCTTACACCTGGCACCTACTACCAAACCCTGTTCAAAGGCTCTTACACCTGGCACCTACTACCAAACCCTGTTCAAAGGCTCTTACACCTGGCACCTACTACCAAACCCTGTTCAAAGGCTCTTACACCTGACACCTACTACCAAACCCTGTTCAAAGGCTCTTACACCTGGCACCTACTACCATACCCTGTTCAAAGATGCTTACACCTGGCACCTACTACCAAACCCTGTTCAAAGGCTCTTACACCTGGCACCTACTACCATACCCTGTTCAAAGGCTCTTACACCTGGCACCTACTACCATACCCTGTTCAAAGGCTCTTACACCTGGCACCTACTACCATACCCTGTTCAAAGGCTCTTACACCTGGCACCTACTACCAAACCCTGTTCAAAGGCTCTTACACCTGGCACCTACTACCATACCCTGTTCAAAGGCTCTTACACCTGGCACCTACTACCATACCCTGTTCAAAGGCTCTTACACCTGGCACCTACTACCAAACCCTGTTCAAAGGCTCTTACACCTGGCACCTACTACCAAACCCTGTTCAAAGACGCTTACACCTGCCACCTACTACCATACCCTGTTCAAAGGCTCTTACACCTGGCACCTACTACCATACCCTGTTCAAAGACGCTTACAACTTTTGTCTGAATAACACACACACACACGTCTCAATGCATCAGATCACAATGCCTTTTTTAATCATCTACGCCTGTCCAAAAATGTTGACACAATCAGAATGTGGACAAGATCAGGACAACGGACGCATGTTAGAACCAGGTATAAACAAGGGCTAGAGGGAGAGAAAGAGAGAAAGAGAATAAGAGAGAAAGAAAGCCAAAAAGTGAGCGAGCGAGTGCGAACAAGTGAGAGAGACCAGGGTGTATCTCTTCACTGTATGTCTACACTGCAATACAATTAACCCTATGATACGTCAGAGTCTGACTGGGGTGTGGCAGTGCTGGCTGCCATGTCAGAAGCCTTTACATGGTGCTCTATCTATTACCCCAGGCTCTGACGGGTTAGCTTTACATGGTGCTCTATCTATTACCCCAGGCTCTGACGGGTTAGCTTTACATGGTGCTCTATCTATTACCCCAGGCTCTGACGGGTTAGCTTTACATGGTGCTCTATCTATTACCCCAGGCTCTGACGGGTTAACTTTACATGGTGCTCTATCTATTACCCCAGGCTCTGACGGGTTAACTTTACATGGTGCTCTATCTATTACCCCAGGCTCTGACGGGTTAACTTTACATGGTGCTCTATCTATTACCCCAGGCTCTGAAGGGTTAACTTTACATGGTGCTCTATCTATTACCCCAGGCTCTGAAGGGTTAACTTTACATTAGACATGCCAAGGGCCCTCCTAGGAATGGTGACATCACTCATGTACTTATAGACCTCTATAGGCTAATGATCAGGAAGAAATTGTTCACTGCCCAAACGGCCCCCCATTCCCTACATTTTGACCAGAGACAGCCATTGAGAAGATTCATTCCCTCTGAATAACTGTTTTGTTAGAGGGGGGAACTTTTGGATCAAAGGAGAATTGTGAGATTAGCTGACTGGGCTATTATAAAGTCATATGTAATGTGGAGAGTTTTAAAGTCTTCTCATAAGGGGACAGAAATATGGTTAGTTTATGTGTGCAGTTCAGCTGTGAGGATGCAATAGGTCCCCTAAAATGGTCAACTCACTGGCTTCAGCTCCATGTGTGATGGGAAGAGCCTGGAGGTTATCCAGGCTTCAGCTCCATGTGTGATGGGAAGAGCCTGGAGGTTATCCAGGCTTCAGCTCCATGTGTGATGGGAAGAGCCTGGAGGTTATCCTGGCTTCAGCTCCATGTGTGATGGGAAGAGCCTGGAGGTTATCCTGGCTTCAGCTGCATGTGTGATGGGAAGAGCCTGGAGGTTATCCAGGCTTCAGCTCCATGTGTGATGGGAAGAGCCTGGAGGTTATCCTGGCTTCAGCTGCATGTGTGATGGGAAGAGCCTGGAGGTTATCCTGGCTTCAGCGCCATGTGTGATGGGAAGAGCCTGGAGGTTATCCAGGCTTCAGCTGCATGTGTGATGGGAAGAGCCTGGAGGTTATCCTGGCTTCAGCTCCATGTGTGATGGGAAGAGCCTGGAGGTTATCCTGGCTTCAGCTCCATTTGTGATGGGAAGCAGAGTATGTGAGCGGAGCGGACCCAATTTGACTGGAGCAAGATTCCCGAAGGCTGAAGCGTCGGCGTTCTCGCCTGCTCCAATTTCACTCCAGTAGTACTCACTACACGAACTCAGGCCAGTAGTACTCACTACAGGAACTCAGGCCAGTAGTACTCACTACAGGAACTCAGGCCAGTAGTACTCACTACAGGAACTCAGGCCAGTAGTACTCACTACACGAACTCAGGCCAGTAGTACTCACTACACGAACTCAGGCCAGTAGTACTCACTACAGGAACTCAGGCCAGT
The DNA here is from genome assembly GCF_016432855.1 of Salvelinus namaycush. NCBI lineage: Eukaryota > Metazoa > Chordata > Actinopteri > Salmoniformes > Salmonidae > Salvelinus > Salvelinus namaycush. The sequence continues at coordinate 73,459 of NW_024061324.1, read as the reverse complement.
AGTACTCACTACAGGAACTCAGGCCAGTAGTACTCACTACAGGAACTCAGGCCAGTAGTACTCACTACACGAACTCAGGCCAGTAGTACTCACTACACGAACTCAGGCCAGTAGTACTCACTACAGGAACTCAGGCCAGTAGTACTCACTACAGGAACTCAGGCCAGTAGTACTCACTACACGAACTCAGGCCAGTAGTACTCACTACATGAACTCAGGCCAGTAGTACTCACTACACGAACTCAGGCCAGTAGTACTCACTACAGGAACTCAGGCCAGTAGTACTCACTACAGGAACTCAGGCCAGTAGTACTCACTACAGGAACTCAGGCCAGTAGTACTCACTACAGGAACTCAGGCCAGTAGTACTCACTACACGAACTCAGGCCAGTAGTACTCACTACAGGAACTCAGGCCAGTAGTACTCACTACAGGAACTCAGGCCAGTAGTACTCACTACAGGAACTCAGGCCAGTAGTACTCACTACAGGAACTCAGGCCAGTAGTACTCACTACAGGAACTCAGGCCAGTAGTACTCACTACAGGAACTCAGGCCAGTACTACTCACTACATGAACTCAGGCCAGTAGTACTCACTACAGGAACTCAGGCCAGTAGTACTCACTACACGAACTCAGGCCAGTAGTACTCACTACAGGAACTCAGGCCAGTAGTACTCACTACACGAACTCAGGCCAGTAGTACTCACTACACGAACTCAGGCCAGTAGTACTCACTACACGAACTCAGGGCATGACCATTACCAAACACAATGTATTACTGGGGACCATTACCAAACACAATGTATTACTGGGGACCATTACCAAACAC